>NW_022060750.1:600000-873769 GCF_003285725.1 Scaptodrosophila lebanonensis | reverse complement strand
GGACTGGCTGCTGTTGCCGTAGCTGTTTAGGGATCGCCAATGGAATTATCATACCGCCCATCTGCTGCGTCTCTGGTATATTCGGCGCTGAGTGTGTATCTCAGGCGGTGCGGTAATCTACATCGCTTCACATGGCCTGAAACGTACCAACAAACTGCGTTTAATTATGTTTGTAGGCTTACATGGGCATCTTCTTCGGCTAGAACGGCAGCTTGCTGTTCCCGCTTTGGTGGACGCCGGTGGTGTTGCCGTTGCTGTTGTCGGTGTGGCTGCTACGAAGCCCTGGTTGCTGTTGCTGCTGTCGTGGCTGTCGTGACCGTGGCTGCTGTCGTCGTGCTCGTTGATATGGCCGATTTTGTTGCCCGGACTGCCGCTGTGGCTGCTTTTGTTGGCGCTGAGGAGTGGCCTGCTGTGAAGCTGTCGGTGGCGTGGCCCTGGTGACCATACTAACGCTGCCTCTGTCGTCGCTGCCTTCGTCGGCTTCGCTGTCTTCTGCGTTCACCGCTTTTAGATCTCGCACATGTGCCGTTCTACCTCTGCCGCCCGCTACTGGTCGCACACGCACTATAACTGGGGATATGAATGCTCGCACTGTGAATGGTCCATCGAAGCGAGGCGCCAGCTTGGCCGCAAACTGCTCGGCTGCGTTGGACAGGTGATGTTGTCGCACGAGCACCTCGTCGCCCAGTTTGGGTCGCCACTCGCGTCTCCGCAGATTGTACTGGCGTGCCTGATCCTCGCTGGCCACCCCTTGGTTTCTTCTTGCTATGCGGGCAACAAACTGTAGCAGCGTTGCGTGTGTTTCTGGGCTACCTGGTGCTGCCTCAGGGGCATCAGGATCCCTGCTGTACAGTTTGCGTGGATGCCGTGGTTCTCTCCCAAATAGGATGAAAGCCGGTGAGTAGCCCGTTGCGTCTGAAATTGCTGTATTAATGGCCAATTGTGCTTCCGGCAGTTGTTCGTCCCACGTGTTGTGCTGCCCGTCCGCCAGCTGAGCAATCAATGTTTTGACCGTTCTATTGGTCCGCTCAGTGGGATTCTCCTGAGGTGTGTATGGTGCCGTCAGTTGTTGCCGTATGCCTGCCTCGACGAGGAACTGCTTCAGCGCGCGGCTCGTAAACTGGGCTCCATTGTCTGTGATGAGCTTCCTTGGTGTGCCAAACCGTGCCAGGATCCGCTCTCGCAAGGCCAGCTTCACTGCCGCTGCCGTCGCCTTGCGGATGGGAACCAGTTCTGCCCATTTACTGAACTTATCGACCAGGACCAGTAGATACGCGTTGCCTCGTTTGGACCGCGGCAGCGGCCCCACAAAATCGGCGCAGACGACGTCCCACGCTGCCTCCGCTGGTTTGAAGTGCACCTTGCCTGCCGTCAGCTGTTGCTGGGCTTTATAACGTTGGCACAACAGGCACTGGTGCACATACTTCGCTACGTCGCGATACAGACCAGGCCAGTGGTATCTGTCTGCAACGCGTGCACAGGTTCGGCGTACTCCCATATGGCCCGCCGTTGCGTCGTCGTGGCATTCTCTCAACACCTCCTGTCGTAGAGGCGCGGCCACGCATAGCCTCCATGGTGACACCTCATCTTCTCCTAGCACGTGAGCGATGCGGCGGTACAGCCTGTCGTTCTGTATGGCGTAATCTGGGTACTTGCTGGGACTCTCCAACACCGCTGCCGTCAGCCGCTGTAACCATTTACAAGTTGGTGCTGCCTCTGACTCCACGTGTGCACGGCCGATCACCTCGCGTGGTTGTCGTGACAGTGCGTCGGCCTGTTCATCTGTCAGCGTAGCCGCCGATGGAGCAATTGGCTCTGTTGTCACCAATGCCGCACATCGTACTCTGCGGCGCGCCTGACGCCTTCTCCGCCGTCGTCGCTCACGCACATCTCGCATCTCCAGCTTGTGGCTGCCGGCGGTGAGCGTACCATAGGCCTTCCTGATGAAATCCAGCCCTAGTGAGAGCTCGTTCTCGCAGCCCGGCAGTGTTAACAGTGGTATCGAGATGCATTTGTCGTCCGCTGTTATCGCCGTCATCGTCTCCTCGCAAACAGTTTGTCGCGAGCCGTTGGCCATCGACATCGATACCTCTACACTCCGTACGTTCTCCCCACCTGGCTTTCTCAAGCGTCGAGCCAGCGCCGGGCTCACGAAGCTGCGAGTGGATCCCGTATCCACCACCGCGTCGAGGGCAAGACCACCGCAATCCACCCTCAACACCATCACTCGCGAGCGTTCTGCCACTAGTTTTCCTGCGTGGGCTCGCCTATTGGCTGTATGTGGCGAGCCCCCCTGGCGTTTCCCGCTCTGCGGCGACAGCATTCGTTCGCTCGTACGCCCAGCCTACCGCAATCCCAGCAGTATAGTTGTTGTTGGTTTGGGCAGAATTCGTTGTCGTGCCCCGCCATACCACAGCGTTTGCAAGACCGCCCCTGGTGTACCGACGAGCTCTGCATCTCGGGCCCGGTTGCTGTTGTTCGCGCGGGTGTCGTCTGTAAAGGGACAAAGTCTCGCCTGCTTAACTCACCACCAGATATGGGCTGCGTATCCGTTGGCTCCGGACGTCGGATCGAAAAGCCCCGTGGGCCCATGAACGCTGGCGGGGATGGCCCTGCCCCAATGGTATAGGCCGGAACCAGGCCCAACTCCTCCAGCTCTGCTGCTTGCCGTTTGAATTCGGCCACAGTATGAACATCCTGATGCCGTATCCTGATGTTGATCGCTGGTCGGCTGTTGCGGTAGATGAGCCTCAGCTGCTCCTCTCCGGGCATGTCTGCATCGAGCATCAATTCCAGCATCGCTTGGACGTAGGTCGCAGTGGACTCCGACTCGCCCTGAAAGCGTCGTTGCGCATTCTGTCGCCACCGCTCAATGTGAGGTGCGGCCGGGTACGCTTCAAGCAGTTCCGCGCGGAACTCTGCCCACGACTGCGTTGGGCTTCGCTTTGTGCGGTCCCACGTCAGTGCCGCGCCCTCCAGAATGTTTGGTAACATCGGCACCAAATTATCTACCGGCTCCCCACTCACTTCCGCTTTCTCTTCTAGCCTGCGCAAGAATGCCCGTGGGTCCCCGCTGCCGTCGAAACGTACTCCCCACTGTGCCACCTCCGTGCTCAGGACTCTCCGCTCCGCTCGTGACATTGTCGAGTGGGCCGAACCAGCCGCGGATGCGGTTGACACGGTTCCGCCACCGCCTGCGCGCTTGCGAGCGGTGACGCTGGAGTCGGTGCTGTTGGGTCATCTTCGTCAGGCGCATTACCAGCAGGCGCGGTGGAAGCGCAGACCTGGCTCGACAGTTTCTGGAATCCATCCTCCATAGCCTGGGCCAACCGGTGGGTGTACTGAGCCAACACAACTGTCACCGAATCGGCAATCGCTTGTGTCAGGTCCGCCGTTGAGAGCACTGGAGCCACTGTTGGCGTCGCTGAGGCTGCCGTGAGCTCGGTTGTGGTAGCTCCCGGCGAGGCCGCGACCGCTACCGAAACGCGGTACATGTTCTCGTAATACGCCGCTAGTTCTTCCAGGCGGGGTCGGTACTCTTCTGGGGCCGACTTCACGAACGTTGCCAGCCGCACCCGCAAAGCCTCCACGGTGCCGGTCTCCTCGATGTCGAACTCGCGCAGCACCGTGCTGAGCTCTTCCTTCCGCAGCACACGTATCCAGCTCGTTCGTAGCATCGTAGGTCCACGCTCTCTTCCCTACTTGGTCGGATCTAACCTCACACTTCTTTGGGGTCCCTGCTCGGGCGCCACTCTTAACGTTGTTACTCTGCCGCGGGTATGCTCGCCGGCCAGAGTATGCTGAAATAAATTAGGCACCCCAAAGTGCCGAGGTGTCCACCAAATAAAAGAGGGCGGTATGCCCAAACTTCTCCACGTGTTTCTTTAATTGTAAAACAACATACAGAGCGCTTCAGTGCGCGTTGGGCCTGAGCCAGAAGAGAACTAACTTAAACCGAACTTAAAATTACTCGCCTTCATGGCTTACTATTCTTACAATTACTTGTTCGCTTAAACATTACTCGTAATGACGCACAGCTGGTTGCTGCGCAACGCGTCGTTACATTCTTACTATCTTTAATGAAAATGTTATCATTATCTTCTATTTTCTCTACTATATATGGTCCTAAATATACTGGGTCTAATATGTGCCCTGTTTCGTTTTTTATTTGTACTTTATCTCCTACCTTTAAATCAAAATTCTTAGTATTTTTGTCATATACTAATTTCCTATAAGCCGTGGCTTTTTCTAACATAATTCTAGCTCTTTTGTATGCTATTTCTAATCTATACTTTATTTCCTTAGAATAGTCATCTAAATTGTAAATAGGATCTACGTAATTAGTTGTGTTTAAATCTATGAACTGCCAAATACTAGTTCGTATGGACAATACTCATGCGTTGCTGATAGTGTCGTGTTGAAGCAATAAGTGAAATATTGAATCCAGACATCCCAATCAGTTTTGTCTGCAGAGATATATGTACAAATGTATTCATTAAATGTTCGATGACTTCTTTCTATTGTCCCTAATGTTTGATGATGATATGCAGTAGATGTGAGATTCTTGATCTTCATATACTTGCATAAATCAGTTAAAATCTGGTTTTTATACTCTGTTCCCATGTCCGAAATGAACGTCTTCATTGGACCAAACTTGAGTATGAAATTTTTGAATATAGCTTTTGCGACATTATTTGCGATTTAGGTATTCTACTGTGAAGTCGTATTCTTCAAGCTCCAGCCGCATGCGAGTTAATTTCAAACTGGGATTAGTCATACAAAAAAGATATGTCAATGGTCTGTGATCCGTTTTAATAGTAAAGTGTTTACCATAAATATATGATCTAAAGTGGATAATTGCCGCTAACTCCTGTTCTGTTGTACTCTTATTGCTTTCCCCTTTTGTAAATGAACGAGATGCATAAGCTATTGGGAGTTGAATTCCGTTATGGTTCTGAGTTAGAACCGTTCCCCAAGCTTGTTTACTAGCATCTGTTATTATGCAAAATTCTTTGCGAAAATCTGGATATTGTAATAATGTGGGTTGCATAAGCTTTTCTTTAAGGTATTGGAATGCGTTTTGGCATTCACTTGACCATTCAAAAGGTACATTCTTTTTACATAATCTAGTTATGTGCCGTGAATAATCGGCGAAGTTTTTTATAAATCGACGATAATAATTGCAGAATGCTACAAATCGTCTCGCGCTGTCCGCATCAATAGGGACAGGATAGTTTTTGATGAAGTCAAATTTCTTGTCATATGGCAATACTCCTTTGTCAGTGCATTTGTGACCTAAAAATGTCACTTCATGCATAAAAAATGAACATTTTTCTGGATGAAACTTTAGGTTATATTTCCTACACACATTAAAAACATCAGGTAAGATGAAGCATCATGTGTTTTTCGGAACATCCTATCACCATTAAGTCATCCCTATAAAGGAATGCCTGAGAGGGTTCTAAACCCGAGAATGCTATAATCATCATTCTCTGAAACGAATTTGGTGCTATTTTAAGACCAAATGGTAATCGCGTGAAGCGATATGAGCCATTGCTCGTTGAAAAAGATGTTATATTTCTTGAACTTTCTTCAAGTTCAATTTGGTGGAAACCTGAAATTAAGTCAAGGCATGAAAAGTATTTAGCTCTACCCAGTTGGTCTAGGATATCATCAATTCTGGGGAGCGGGAATTTGTCAGAAAGTAGTTTTTTGTTTATTTGGCGATAGTCAATTACTAATCGCCATTTCTTTTCTTCCGAATTTGGTAATGATTTTTTCGAAACTAACAAGAGTGGGCTGTTATACTCGGATACAGACGGTTCTACGATTTTGTCATTTATTAATTTCCCTACTTGTTTTTGAATTTCCTCAACGTGGCTATGCGGGATTCTGTAGTTTTTAATATAAATGGGTTCATCATCTTTAAGTCTCAATGTTTGTTTATAAAAATTATTTGTCGCTTTTGGTTCGTTTTCCAGCCCGAACACATCACTATACTTGGTGCATAATTCTGTTAGTTGACTTTTGAATTGATCTGGAAAATTGTTCTTTAATTTTGAAAGTACTTGTTCGCTTCGAATTTCTGGATTGGTGTTATGAATGTCGTAATCTGTTAAATTTTCATATTGGGTTTTGTTTACTTTGACCAATTGGTCGAAATTAGTTGTGTTTAGAACGCGAATGTATACATGTTTGTATTGTATTTGCAACATAAATTCCATTATGTATTTCTTGATTAGGAACAAATATATAATCATTTACTGTATTAATGTCTATTTTTCGAATTACTTGGGATCTGGCTGGCAGAAGGACTGTATTGTTGCCAGCACTATATGTTATCGGAACATAAATAGGATAATTTAAATTTTGAGGTCTAATTATAAACCAGTCTTTACTTGGTTTGAAATCTAATTTACAATTGAATTTTTTAATAAAATCAATGCCTATTATTCCATAACACGGTATTGAAAAATCTGAATCTACTAAATGAAATTCGTGTGGAATAATATATTTTGTTGATTGAAGTTCTATTGAAGTTGTTCCTTGAGATTTTATTACACCTTGGCCTATGCCTTGGATGTTTATAATTTTTTCTTATTGAATTTTGAAATTATCTGAATTTATTTTTAAAAGTGAGATATCTGCCCCAGTATCTATCAGGAATGTGAGTTTATTCTCAGTTGAATGATTATAAAAAGTGACAAATATATTAAGACTGTGATTGATGGAATGAACCTTTGCATTTTCTAGTTGTTTCCTAAAGGGTTCTGAGAGTTTTCCGACGCATTTTGCGCCACTCTCACATTTCTATTATTATTACTTTGATTGTAGTTATCTCGGGGTCTTCCGCGGCCTTGTCTTCCTCAACGGTTATTGTAATTATTGTTGCTGTTGTTATTACCGCCTCTGTTGTAATTATTATAGTTGTAATTTCTGCCACGATTACAACCTCGGCCTCCTCTATTATTGTTGTTTTCACCTCGACGATAATACAGGACAGTGTTACTTTGACCTGTTATCTCCGTGTAACTATTGATAAATTTGGAAACGGCATCATTCATATTTGTGAATGTGCCTGCCTGCATGATAAGTTTTACCTTATCAATTGAACAATTTTGGTTCATAGCTTTTACAGCTGTTGTAGTGCTGTATTTGTTTGCAAGTGATTGGCTTAGACCTTCACTGATATAGGCGCCTTCAAGGGCTTTTGCTAGTTTTTCCACCTCTTGGGTGTATTGATTAGCCGTTTTACTTTTCTGTTGCAGATTGAGAAGCTTAGCAGATACAACTTCTACCGATTCTCCTTTTACTGAATTTGAAAGTTGTGTAATGATTGCAGCAATTGTCCGCTCATTACTTATTAGATTTTTCGCGTGTCCTCTTAGCTTCGTTTTAATAAGGCTTATGGCTGTTAGCTCATGTGTGCCTTTTAACGTTTCTAGTAGATTCAAAGAATCTAGAAAACTTTGTAGATTTTCCGGCCTACCGTCAACCTCTGGTATCAGAGATTTGGCTAGCCTGATAAATTCTACAACTGTTTGTGCCATTTCTGAGATTGATATTATTTCCGGTTTGTTTTCGCTTTCTTCTAGCGTTTCCGGTTTATTTTCGCTTTCTTCTAGCCTTTCGATGTCACTATCAGATTCAAACTCCGCCAATTGATTTAGACTTTCTGGCACGTTTATCTGAACATGTCGCCTATTGGTGACAGCAATTAATCTTGTGTTTAGGGATTTTATTACCCTTAAACATTTACTATTGTGCTCAGATGTGAATTTATTATCATAACTATTCACTAAGGTAACTATATTATTGTATTCCCTTACTAATATTTCTACATGGTTTTTTAATGTTTCCGCCTTTATAACTGCATCTTTATTAATGAATTTGTAAGATTTATCAAATTTGTAACGAAATGCGTCTATATTTTTCGCAATTTCATTCCATTCTATTCTTTTACTGAAAATTTCTTACTTTTGGCAAGCTAATGTTAATTTTACCCAAATGCGAAAATTTGGAAAGCTTTCGTAAACGTGACCTATTTTCTCCTTATTCATTTTTAGATCTTATCTAAGTTATTTGCCCTACTCATGTATCTTTTCTTAATAATTTTATTATGCTTCACATAGATTGTAAGCAGAAATTGTAAAACTGAGACTATCGTGATAATAAATAATAGGATCCACAACGATTTTATATCGTCTGTGTGATCAATTATCTTCACGTTGTTTACAACGTTGGCAGTATTGCCTTTTGCCTCACTAGAATCACTAAACCATCCCATTATGTTTCCTAATTCTATTTCTGTCTAATCAAAAAAAAAAAAAAAATTTCCTTTTTTTTCTAAAAAACGTTCATGAAAGACAAATTAATTTTATTTTCATTAATTACTTATTTTCATAATATTGGTTCATTTTATATGGGATTATATAAAGAAAATTAAAGAAAATATATTTCCTTTTAGGAAATCGAAAACAAAATTTGAGTTCATTAAAAGGTTTATCAATTTTCACAAAATTTCTAATCGCAGCTGAGTATAAATACTCAGCGCCAGAGACGTGGAAAAAGTTAGTTATTTACTTTATGTGGTAGGCTCACAATTCAATGTTACAATTCATAAAAAAAAAAAATTCTCCTACCACATGTGTTAGTAATAAAAGCCTAACAGGTTTTAGTGTTTGCGAATTGCACTGACGCATCAATTCGCATGTAGGACTTAAATCTATGGCAAGTTAAGGCTTACGCATATTTGCGGCCCCCTTGCGTGGCTTCGCCCGGTTGCGAAGTTTCAATTCATTGATGCGCTCTATGTAGCGCTGTCGGTCTTTTTGTGTCGTAGCTGCCGCAAGCAAATCCTGTTGCAAGCGTTTTTGCTGGAGTAGCTTCCTTACTTGTCCTCCACGTTTCGTCTTTGGTTTGGCCGTAGATTCTTTTTCCTGACGTACTCGGTACTCAGCTATTGTGAGTGGGCGTGGTCCAACGTTTGGAAACACCTCCACTTACTCCTGGATGGAAGGTGCTTCCCTTTGCTCAATAGGAGCAGAATCTATGCAGTCTTCGCTCATGGAGGCTTAACTGGGCGCGTTAAGCGTTGCCGGCGCTGGTCATCCTCTTTTTTTCACGTTGTAGTAGTAGGTTAGTGCGATATAATGCCACTCTCTCTTTTTGCTTATAACTCTAAACTATTTCTCTGCTTAGAAGAGCGACTGCTTTTTCTTCATCGTCAGCAGGGTTCACTTTGATTTTTAAGTTCATTAATATATTTCGTATACATCTCGATTATCGATTATATTCCATATTCTGCTGCGGATTTTTTTAACTTGTTCTTTTCTTCTGTATTAGGACGATGTCCTGTCACGGTCGCCATGTAAAGACGTCTTTGCAAAAAACAGATGTCTCTTGTTTATAATCTTTATTCATACTTGTACTGATCTGTTACATTTTTACTTAAAGTCAGCTTAGCTAGGGCCGCGTAGCTGCGCTGCCAGAAAAGCCGGCAGCGGAGCGGCCGCATTATATATTAGCCTATATACTCAGCGCGAGAGCGCGAGAGAGAATAACATGTACACATGAAGTGATTATGATAAAGACGCCGACGCTGCACTTATGCCGCATAAGTGCGATCATGTTACGTCGCGTATGAATACAATTATTGTTCTTTTTGGAGTCTGGGTTCAAAAAGGGCGCTGCATAACCTCACTTCTAATTTTTTTTTTCCCACTGGAGGCACATTTCAAATTATCATGGGGTATTACGGCAACCACAAATATAAAAAAATAGGTAATATACAAATTATTAACTAAGCATAACTCTTCACTTCCACTTTGGGAGCAGATTAAAACGAAAAAATAACAAAATAACCAACAAAAATGAAACAAAAATAATTTCTTTTAAATTTGGCTAAAAGTGGCTTATTCTAACCTAAGCTCATTAGCCCTTCCACGGAAGTGGTTGATGTGGCAGTTGTCAAAAGAAAGGTCCAAGGGTTACACTGACATTGACAATTCAGCCAAAAGAAGGAAAAACAAGAGAGAACGCTACAGTCGAGCAAGCCCGACAGTGTAATACCCTGTACCCAGGTAAACTTCCGTCACTGAGTTATATGCGCCCAAAGCAGCAGCAAAAAGAGGAAGAAGAAGAGCGAACTTGTTGCTGCAGTTTGTGGGGGTTGTACTGGCGAGAATTTGTTTCGCTAATAACTTTTCTTAGAATCGACAGAATTGAATAAAATTTTAAACAACAGTAGATATTTATTTATAAATTATGTGTGCAATGTTTGGTTTAGGTAGCATTTGCATGTGGACGCTATTGACGAAATTCTGCAGCAGGGGAAGGGGGGCAAAATTAAAAAAAAAAAAATAAACTCGTCCTTACTCGGATCTAGGAGAATCTGGATGCCAACTTTGGTTATTCTAGCTTTTATAGTTTCTGAGATCCTCGCGTTCATCCAGACGGACAGACGGACGGACATGTCTAGATTGATTTCTCTCGTCATGTTGATCAAGAATATATATACTTTACGGGGTCGGAGATGCTTCCTTCTGTATGTTACATACTTTGCACAAACCTAATATACCCTTTTTACATTACGGTTACAGGGTATAAAAAGAAATGAACCTTGCCACGACCATAGATGGCGCTTGTATACAACTAATCTACTACTAAAGAGAGCCCATAGATTCTACTACTAAATGTAAAACAGGATCTACCACTAAATATCAAAGCAAAAATTGTACTACAATACAAAAATGAAAAGTATAAAACAATAAAAATAAAGTTATAAATATTTGCGACAAGCGCTCCTACAAATTGCAAATGATGCACAAACCGTGATGTAATTATATTCAGCTGCGATCCAGCGTCTAGCAGTGCACGACAAGGAACCCAGGTGCCTGCGTTTTTACCACAGTAGCCAGGAGCACAACATCCGAAAGAGATTATGGGCAGTCTCTGATGACAACGATGGCGAAATAGCGGCAAGCGCACTGCGTGACAAAAATGCAAGTGGGCAAGAGGCTGTGAACCAGAAACAGGCGGCTGCTCAGACGAAACGAATTGCGAAGCTGTATTGTGGAAATGGAACCACATACTCTACATGATCCCGAGTTACATGTTCGCATTCTGTGGCCTTTCTTCAGGCAATTGAAGCATAGGCCATCCGTTTAACCTCCTTCAAGTGAAGGGGCGGCGTTAAATTACCAAAAAGCGGGCATGTGTAAATATCATGGCCCGAATTATCACAAAACGCACAACCATTCGAAGCGACAAAGGAACGTTTGATGTTAGTATATTTCTTTCTCACCTGAGAGCTCGGCGTATACTTTGCCATAGCATGTTCCACGTTTTCCAATTTTTGGCGGCGCTCCTCTAGAAAAGTTGCAAACTGCGTCCACGATGGTATGAGATCCAACGGTGCAGCCTCCTCCCATCTTGCTAGTGTAGCGCTATCAACCTTCTCCACAACCGTATGCACAATGATGCTGCCGGCAATATCCTGCGCATGGCCCAATGTCAGGAACGTAAATGTTGTAGCTTTTCCACGTCACTTAGATTTGGGTCGCTGGCAATAACAGCTGTAAACATCGATGAGAAATCCGCATACTCAGTGTACCCACCGCTGAACGTGGGCAACTTGAGCTCTGGGAGGCGAGACTTGTTGTGCGCCGCACCTAATGACGATTGCGATGCAGACTACTTTCAATTTCGTCAAAATCCAACTGTTCCAACTTATCATGCACCGAATAAAATGAATCACGAATCTCATGTTCACTTTTTGAATAAAATTCACCATCAGTAAAATTTGCATCAATTGATTGGACCCATGTATAAAGTGACTGCAACTTGCGCTTGGAAAACCAAATGTTCTTATCAACAGCAGGCAGCGCGCTGTCTACAGCTGTCGACATTGACGTCGACGCTGCTCCCGACTGCGACGCAGGCGCCGACTCTGCAGCGACTTCAGCAGCAAAGCCAGTGGGAGAGTCGATAATTTCCATTTCGCTCAGAGACATTCCAACGAGGAAGTGCAGATCAAAGCGTGCGACGAGAACTAATGCGTGCGTTAGAAACTTCTCGAACAAGAATGTTGGATGCTGCTGCTAGGCCTGCAGGCACCGTTAAAAGAGAGACCAAAAACGAACGATGCGCGCGAATTATATTTTGAGTATCGCGTACAAGAAAAAATAAAAAAGATTAATTTTCTTTTAAACTCTTTATTTGGACTAATCTCCGAAGTGTACAAAAGCGAACTAAAGCTAAAAGGCTAAATGCTAACAATATATATTCTTTACATGTTTCCATAAGTCGTTGGCTTATGGGAATATGTTTACATATGCATTTTGGAATTCTTCTGAATTCTGTCCGGGCTGTTGCATGTGCATTTTCCCATAGAGCTTTTCTGCTTAGCTCGCTGTTTTGTAATTTCGTGTGGCTGACTTCCCGTCTTTATCGAGTCCAACAATTTTGCAATATATTCATTAGTACTTGGTAATGATGAACAAGGTTCATTACCTTTTGGGAGTATAGTATTACTATACGTAACTCGCGCGACAGCGGTCAACTCTTGTTGCCTGACGTGCGTGCCGTTATATGAGTATGCTTGTATGTGTGTGTAGGTGCGTTGACTGCGTTAGCGCGAACGAAATGCTGGTACAGTCAATCGTGCACATATGAATGTATACCGATTTGCACTTTGCACATATAATTTGAATATGTATGTATGTCACTTTGAGCCGATTTGCACATAAATTTTTATAATATTAAACCGATTTTAGCGAATATATGTACGAATATAAATCACGTCGGGGTCACCAAAATGTGTAGTTATAGGCTTTTCTATAATTAATAATACGCAAGAATTATTATTCAACTGTGCTAAATAGTTCGATTTAATTTGCGACTGTTTGGTTGAGATTGAAAACCATATTACAAGTTCAATATTAAGCGACGAAAAGAAAACTATTATGTACAATGTATATTATGTATTTTGCCGAAATGCAATTCAATTTATTAACTATTGCCAAGTGCAATATTAATATAAAAATTGATCGAGTAGACGGAAACTAGGGCTTACCGTACCGACACAAGCGAAAAGGAACGATGCGACTTAACTATTGGATAACAAACAAGCAAGTGATTCGGCCGCTGCAGCAGTGCAGCGCCTTAGGCAATATTATAGCAATTTAAGAACAATGCGTAAAGAAAAATAGGAATTTGAACGACAAAACAAATAATGAGTTACTGTAACGTTGCTCTGGCCCGGGTATACTCGTCGGCCAGAGTCGCTGCTAAATTCTTTGTTTGGTCCCCCAGAAATAGAGCGAGCCCGAAGTTACCACTCAAATATGATGATTTGTCTTTTATTTCAAAAATCTCAACATAGGAGGGTGCGCTTCAATGCGCGTTCGTTTCCCTCTCCAACCGAACTCACTCCAAAACTCTCTTCAACTTACAACTACTTACACCTACTTAAAACTACTCATCGGCATCGTGACGACGCGTTGCGTAGCTGGCAGCTGTGCGTCGTTACACCTCCCCCTTTCCCCAAAGGGTCGAAAGGCCCGATCGATGGTGTTTTCAAATTTTGTTAGCATCGCGCCATACTCGACAGGCAGATGTGTAGCAGCTGGGTGGCAGCGCTGCCACCCCTCGCGTTTGACCACCTGTCGACGCCACCTGTAACTTCACAGTCAGCTGCTCGCGCTGTCATTCTGTCGCATCTTTGTCTCCGCTCTCCTTTTCCGCCACGTGTTTGAATTTCAAGTTCTGGGGTGCGGAATCTGTTGGTGATTGCTGGGCAACGAGCTGCATCTTTCCAGCCTGCATGGCCTGCCGCTGATGGACTACCTGTAGCACGCAACGGCTAATTATGTGCCAGCGGCATGCACGGTGTACATCTTATACTGCGTCGACTGCAACCAGTGCACCGGGCCTCCCATCGGTGCCGTTGAGGTATCATTTGTGCTATATGTGGCTGAAACGTAATAAAATTCGATTATGTCTGCAGGATTACGTGGACGTTATTCTTTAGCTAGGAGCGCCTGCTTTGGTTGCCCCGACGCTTGCCCTCTGGTCTGGCAGTGTCGGCGCCGCCGCTGCTGTTGACGTCGCTACCGCTGCCGTTGCTGCGGCCGCTACTATCGTGTTGCTGCCGCTTACGCTGTTGCGGCTGTTGTCGTGGCTGTTGTAATGGCTGTTGAGAGATTGTCAGTGGCATGGTCCCCATACCAGCGCAACTGCCGCTGTCGCTGCACTCGTCGGCGACGCTGACGTCTGCATTCAGCGCCTTCAGATCTCGCACATGTGCTGTTCCACCTCTGCCGCCCGCTACTGGTCGTAAGCGCAATATGACTGGGGATATAAATGCACGCACTGTGAATGGCCCATCGAATCGTGGCGCCAGTTTGGCCGCAAACTGCTCTGCGGCGTTGGACAGGTGAAGCTGTCGCACGAGAACCTCGTCGCCTAGTTGGGGTCGCCACTCGCGCCTCCGCAGATTATACTGACGCGCCTGATCCTCACTGGCCACCACTTCGGGCAATGAACTGTACCAGTAAACTGGGCTCCATTGTCTGTGATGAGTTTTCGCGGCGTCCCAAACCGTGCCAGGATCCGCTCTCGTAGGGCCAGCTTCACTGCCGCCGCCGTTGCCTTGCGGATGGGGACCAGTTCTGCCCACTTGCTGAACTTATCCACAAGGACCAGTAGGTACGAGTTGCCCCGTTTGGACCGCGGCAGCGGCCCTACGAAATCGGCGCATACGACGTACCACGCTGCCTCCGCTGGTTTGAAATGCATCTTGCCTGCTGTCAGCTGTTGCTGGGCTTTATAACGTTGGCACAACAGGCACTGGTGCACATATTTCGCGACGTCGCGATACAGACCAGGCCAGTGGTATCGGTTTGCGACGCGCGCACAGGTTCGGCGTACTCCCATATGGCCCGCCGTTGCGTCATTGTGGCATTCTCTCAACACCTCCTGTCGTAAAAGCGCGGCCACGCATAGCCTCCATGGTGACACCTCACCTTCTCCCAGCACGTTGGCGATGCGGCGGTACAGCCTGTCGTTCTGTATGGCGTAATTTGGGTATTTGCCGGGGCTCTCCAACACCGCTGTCGTCAGCCGCTGTAGCCATTTACAAGTTGGCGCTGCCTCTGGCTTCACGTGTGCGCGGCCGGCCACCTCGCGCGGCTGCCGTGACAGCGCGTCGGCCAATAATGCCGCACATCGTACTCTGCGGTGCGCCTGACGCCTTCTCCGCCATCGTCTCTCCCGCACATCTCGCATCTCCAGCTTGTGACTGCCGGCGGTGAGCGTACCATAGGCCTTGCTGATGAAATCTAGCCCTAGTGAGAGCTCGTCCTCGCAGCCCGGCAGTGTCAACAGTGGTACCGAGATGCATTTGTCGTCCACTGTTATCGCCGTCATCGTCTCCTCGCAAACAGTTTGCCGCGAGCCGTTGGCCATCGACATCAACACCTCTACACTCCGTACATTCTCCCCACCTGGCTTTCTCAAGCGTCGTGCCAGCGCCGGGCTCACGAAGCTGCGAGTGGCTCCCGTACCCACCACCGCGTCGAGGGCAAGACCCCCGCAATCCACCCTCAACACCATCACTTGCGAGCGTTCTGCCACTAGTTTTCCTGCGTGGGCTCGCCTGGCGAGCGTGGCGGCACCAAATTGTCTACCGGCTCCCCACTCACTTCCGCTTTCTCTTCTAGCCTGCGCAAGAAGGCCCGTGGGTCCCCGCTGCCGTCGAAATGTACTCCCCACTGTGCCACCTCCGTGCTCAGGGCTCTCCGCTCCGCTCGGGACATTGTCGAGTGGGCCGAACCAGCCGCGGATGCGGTTGACACGGCTGGCCCGGCCGTCCAGACCATCGACGGTGTGGCGAGGGTCGTTACCACCGTCGTGGCCACGATCTGGCTCGTGGTCATGCATGACGCCGCTGGCGCTTCTGTCGTATAGGTGGTGCTGGCGGTCACGGCCACTGATGCAGCCCCAGCGGGTGCTGTTGCCGCTAATGGCCCCGTTGATGGTGTCTCGGGATGCTCGGTCGGTGTTCTTGGCGATGCCGCAGCTTCCGCAGGCGGCAGGTGCATGCCGGGCGAACCTTCCTCTCGCTTGGGGACCTCCAGTTGTGCCTTCGGCGGTACAGGACTCACCGGACGTGACTGTAGGCTCTCATAGCGGGCCGCTAGCAGTTCTAGGCGTGACTGGTGTTCCGGCCCCGCCGCTTTCACAAACGTGGCGAAGCGTGTTCTCAGCGTTTCCACGGTGCCCGCGTCGTCGATCCCAAACTCCTGCAGCAGCTCGATCAGCTCCTCCTTCCTCAACGCTCGCACCCAGCTCGTTCGCACCATCACGAGTCAACAATTCTCGCCTTACGTTTTCCAACTCGCCGCGTGGTCGCGGTCGTGTTTAACCTCACTTTATTTTGGGGTCCCTGCTCGGGCGCCACTTGTAACGTTGCTCTGGCCCGGGTATACTCGTCGGCCAGAGTCGCTGCAAAATTCTTTGTTTGGTCCCCCAGAAATAGAGCGAGCCCGCAGTTACCACTAAAATATGATGATTTGTCTTTTATTTCAAAAATCTCAACATAGGAGGGTGCGCTTCATTGCGCGTTCGTTTCCCTCTCCAACCGAACTCACTCCAAAACTCTCTTCAACTTACAACTACTTACACCTACTTAAAACTACTCATCGACGCGTTGCGTAGCTGGCAGCTGTGCGTCGTTACATTACAATACGTTAAATGGCTCAACTTGCTGCGCAGAGCAAGATTACATATTGGGTGATTTTATAATCGAATTAAACAAATGTATTTATGATGAATTGTTGACTTTTGGCTGTGGCGACTGCATAACCAAACACAAAATGTTTGAAGACTTTGTAGCGTAAAGTGAAGCTCATATTAATTTGAAAATTGTTAATTTATATATCGACAATTGTAGAGAATACCTCTCAAATGAGATGCGTCAGTTTTGTGTTAAGAAAGGATTACTTATCATTTAACAGTGCCAGAAACACCTCAATTAAATGGTGTTTCAGAAAGGATGATTGAACCATCACAGAAAAAGGTCGTGCCATGGTAAGGGGATCAAAACTTGACAAAAGTTTTTGGGATGAAGCAGTGTTAACTGCAGCTTATTTAATTAACAGAATTCCAAGCAGAGCAATTGTTGATAGTATGATGACCCCATATGAGATGTGGCACAATAGAAAGCCCAATTTAAGACATTTAAGAGTGTTTAGTGCAACTGTATATGTGCAAAATAAAATCAAAAAAGGAAAGTTTGATGAGAAATCTTTCAAAGCTATTTATGTTAAATTTGAAGCAGTATTCCTGAAAGATAGTAAGGAAAGTAATAATAAAAATTTCCCGAATGATAGGGTTGAGGAACGATTTGCAGCACTACCTACTTATATTTAAATGTAACAGCCAAACTTAAAATGTTCACTAACACAGGCGTGCATTCGCCATATATTCGCCTTTTCGCTTCACGCGTGAGTATTAGCATGACCGCCGATCCGATCGAACGCATACAGCGCAAGATAAATACAGTCCACTATTAACACAAACTGATAATAAACATAAGTGACAATTTAAAGGAATTGACATTTTCGTATTATTATGATGGCTGGCCGTGCCAGGCTAAAGTCAAGTATCACACGCATACTAAGCTCATCGGAGAAACTTCACGAAGGAAGTACTCTGGATGTTGTCATAAGCCTAAGGGATCGACTCAATGCAGCTTGGCTTGAGTTCGAGAGATTAGGAGACACCATGTTCATCCACGAAGATGTCGATGGGTTTGTGGATCCATCAGACGACAACGAAGTATGCGAGGCAAGGTTTTTGAAGGCGTATGCTCTGCTAGCATCGCATGAGCGCTCGTTGCAGCCAAAACCGACCTTGAAAGTGTGCGAAAGGACAGAAAGCAGGGACATCGCAGAAGACGTTGGCGCTGCAATGTCGGGCGTCGCTACAAACACCGATGCTATTTACCGTTTGCTTCAACAACAATTATTTGAACGCTTGGCAGTACACGAAACTGCAACAACAACAACAACGGATAGCGCAAAACGAATGGGCGAAAATCAAAATAAAAGAA
The DNA here is from genome assembly GCF_003285725.1 of Scaptodrosophila lebanonensis. NCBI lineage: Eukaryota > Metazoa > Arthropoda > Insecta > Diptera > Drosophilidae > Scaptodrosophila > Scaptodrosophila lebanonensis. The sequence continues at coordinate 855,654 of NW_022060750.1, read as the reverse complement.
TTTGCTACGAAAGCACAATTCACAATAGACAAAATTTGACAAAAACGCAGAAGTTCCACTACTTGAAGTCAGTTTTAACTGGTGTTGCTGCTAACATAATACGTCATATGTCGATCACGGATGCTGCCTATGACACTGCTTGGGCACGCCTAATTGAACGATACAATCGCCCACGGCATATTGTAAACTCTTTGTTGGATGTATTTTTTGGTTTGCCTACAACTACCAAAAGTGATGTATTCATTCTGCGAAGGGTAACAGACGGTGCTAATGCAATCATACGGGGTCTGGATGCAGTTGGTCGAACTGGACGCGACTGCTGGATCATACACTTGCTTCTTACGAAGATCGTTTTGAAACGCGTCGCAAATGGATAGAGAAAAGCCGTGAACTTGAATCGCCAACTATTGATGAGTTCTTCAAATTCTGGATGCACGTTGTGAAGAATTTAAGCTAAGTCAAAGTGAAACTGTGCCTGCGTAGAAGTCTGCACAAGGTGACAGACCACAGCGTATGTCACGCACACTGGTTGCTGTACAACCAAACACTTGCTTTAAATGCAACTCGAAGGAACATATGCTGCACGCCTGTCCACAGTTTCTTGGCTTAACTGTTGAGCAGCGCCGGGCCTTTGTTAAATCAAAATCGTTATGCTTTAATTGCATAAAACCTGGACATTTGTCACGTGAGTGTAAATCAAAGTACACTTGTAAACAGTGTTCTGGTCGTCACCATACACTAATCCATGCACAAGCTACTAACTTTCAGCACATGAACAGCATGACCCAAGCGAAGGTGGAGGAACAGCGTAACCAAAACGCTCCTCAAACTACATTGGCAAGTCACATAGCCCGCACACAGGGCATGATCAAGGCAACATGCGCTCATGGCGCTTCTGCAACTACAACACAGTCACAAGGGCTGCGTAAAGGAACACTGCTGACAGCTTTAGTGTACGTTCAAAATGCACAGGGGTCGTACACAATCTGTCGCATCTTACTGGACACTAGATCGGAGCTGTTATACATATCGGAGCGTTGCATCCAGACTCTTGGAATTGCACGCACATCATCACGCATTTTGGTTTTTGGGATCTCAACGATCAAAGCTGAGGCCACTCGAGGCTGCTGCACTATACACGTGAAGTCCCGAGTCTCACAATACACCCTAGATGTCACAGTGCACGTGCTGGGCAAAATAACGTCCCCATTGGATAGGCATCACAGTGATTCATCGACACTCAAGATGTTCGATGGTATACAAATGGCGGATCCTGACTACAATGCTATGGCCCCAGTAGACATTCTCTTGGGCAACGACTACGTTTGGAGCACCCTTACTAGTCAGAAAAGATTTGACAACCATGGCAATGTAATTGCCATTTCTACAACATTTGGATGGGTCATAACATCAGCTGTATTTATGCATTCATCAACAACTACTGCTACGCTTTAATATCGACGCCTGTGAATGCTGTAAATATCGACGCCTCGCTCCAACGCTTTTGGGAGTTAGAGGATGTATATCAGAAGATTAATCAGGATCCAGACATGGAAAAGGTTGAGGAACACTTTCTCAAAACACAAAGTCGTGACGCCAATGGGAGGTACATAATGGAGCTGCCATTCAAACGGGAAAACCCAGAGTTTTCGGATACACTGCAAGTTGCAGTGTCACGCTTTTAGCTGTGGAGCGACGTCTACAGCGCAATACACGGCTACTTTCACAATGCGTTCAATTTATGCAAGAATATTGTAACCTTGACCACATGCGGGAACTGCGGCCAGAGGAGATCGACACCGGGCAAACATTTTACATGCCACACCATCCTGTTATTGGTCCGAAACTGCGAGTGTTTTTTTGACGGTTCATTCCAAGATTCCAACGGCTTGGTATTGAACGATGAACTACACACAGGACCTAACATACAACGAAACTTATTTTCTGTTTGCTTACGATTCAGAATGTACAAGTTTGTTTTTTCTGCAGATATTGTGAAGATGTTTCGTCAGATTTGGGTCAACCAGAATCGCAACTATCAACGAATAGTATGGAGGGAAGACCCATCTACTCCAATCAAACACTATCAACTATGCATAGTTACAAATGGCACATCGTGCGCACCTTATTTGGCAGTCAGAGTTTTGGAGCAACTGGCTCGCGACTACATAGACGAATATCCAACAGCAGCGAAGATTGTACTGGAAGATTTCTACGTCGACGATGTAGTGACTGGATCCAACAATGAAGATGAGCTGGTTCATAAACAAAATGAACTCGTGCAGCCAACTTGGAGTTTGTAACGTTGTTACTCTGCCGCGGGTATGCTCGCCGGCCAGAGTATGCTGTAATAAATTAGTAAATTATGCACCCCAAAGTGCCGAGGTGTCCAACGAAATAAAAGAGGGCGGTGTGCCAAAATTCCTCCACGTGTTTTATATTCTTAAAAAAATAACAAACCGCCCGCGCTTCAGTGCGTGTTGGGCGAGACCAAAGAACCAACTAACCTAAACCGAACTTAAAATTACTCGCCTTCATGGCTTACTATTCTTACAATTACTTGTTCGCTTAAACATTACTCGTAATGACGCACAGCTGGTTGCTGCGCAACGCGTCGTTACACCTCCCCCTTTCCCCAAGGGGTCGAACGGCCCGATCGGTGGTTTTTTCGAATTTTCCTTCACCGCGCCATAATCGAACGGCAGATGTGTAGCAGCTGGGTGGCAGCGCTGCCACCCCTCGCGTTTGGCCACCTGTCAACGCCACCTGTACCTTCACCGTCAGCTGTTCGCTCTGTCATGCTGTCGCCTCGTTGTTTTCGCTCTGCATTTCCGCCGCGTGGTGCTGACGTGTCGTCATCATCTGGATTCTGTAATGGGTGCTGTAGTGGCTGCTGTTGCCGTAGCTGTTTAGGGATCGCCAATGGAATTATCATACCACCCATCTGCTGCGCCTCTGGTATATTCGGCGCTGTGTGTGTATCTCAGGCGGTGCGGTAATCTACATCGCTTCACATGGCCTGAAACGTAACAACAAACTTCGTTTAATTATGTTTGTAGGCTTACATGGGCATCTTCTTCGGCTAGAACGGCAGCTTTGCTGTTCCCGCTTTGGTGGACGCCGGTGGTGTTGCTGTTGCTGTGTGGCTGCTACGAAGCCGGCTGCTGCCGTTGTGCTCGTTGATGTGGCCGATGTTGTGGCCCGGACTGACGTTGTGGCTGCGGAGATTGGTGTTGTGGCTGCTGTTGTGGTCGCTGAGCAATGGACTGCTGTGGCTGCTGTGAAGCTGTCGGTGGCGTGGCCCTGGTGACCATACTAACGCTGCCTCTGTCGTCGCTGCCTTCGTCGGCTTCGCTGTCTTCTGCGTTCACCACTTTTAGATCTCGCACATGTGCCGTTCTTCCTCTGCCGCCCGCTACTGGTCGCACACGCACTATAACTGGGGATATGAATGCTCGCACCGTGAATGGTCCATCGAAGCGAGGCGCCAGCTTGGCCGCAAACTGCTCGGCTGCGTTGGACAGGTGAAGCTGTCGCACGAGAACCTCGTCGCCTAGTTGGGGTCGCCACTCGCATCTCCGCAGATTGTACTGGCGCGCCTGATCTTCGCTGGCCACCCCTTGGTTTCTTCTTGCTATGCGGGCAACAAACTGTAGCAGCGTTGCGTGTGTTTCTGGGCTACCTGGTGCTGCCTCAGGGGCATCAGGATCCCTGCTGTACAGTTTGCGTGGATGCCGTGGTTCTCTCCCAAATAGGATGAAAGCCGGTGAGTAGCCCGTTGCGTCTGAAATTGCTGTATTAATGGCCAATTGTGCTTCCGGCAGTTGTTCGTCCCACGTGTTGTGCTGCCCGTCCGCCAGCTGAGCAATCAATGTTTTGACCGTTCTATTGGTCCGCTCAGTGGGATTCTCCTGAGGTGTGTATGGTGCCGTCAGTTGTTGCCGTATGCCTGCCTCGACGAGGAACTGCTTCAGCGCGCGGCTCGTAAACTGGGCTCCATTGTCTGTAATGAGTTTTATTGGTGTGCCAAACCGTGCCAGAATCCGCTCTCGCAAGGCCAGCTTCACTGCCGCTGCCGTCGCTTTGCGGATGGGGACCAGTTCTGCCCATTTACTGAACTTATCGACCAGGACCAGTAGATATGCGTTGCCTCGTTTGGACCGCGGCAGCGGCCCCACAAAATCGGCGCAGACGACGTCCCACGCTGCCTCCGCTGGTTTGAAGTGCATCTTGCCTGCCGTCAGCTGTTGCTGGGCTTTATAACGTTGGCACAACAGGCACTGGTGCACATACTTCGCTACGTCGCGATACAGACCAGGCCAGTGGTATCGGTCTGCAACGCGTGCACAGGTTCGGCGTACTCCCATATGGCCCGGTGTTGGGTCGTCGTGGCATTCTCTCACGAAGCTGCGAGTGGCTCCCGTACCCACCACCGCGTCGAGGGCAAGACCCCCGCAATCCACCCTCAACACCATCACTTGCGAGCGTTCTGCCACTAGTTTTCCTGCGTGGGCTCGCCTGGCGAGCGTGGCGGCACCAAATTGTCTACCGGCTCCCCACTCACTTCCGCTTTCTCTTCTAGCCTGCGCAAGAAGGCCCGTGGGTCCCCGCTGCCGTCGAAATGTACTCCCCACTGTGCCACCTCCGTGCTCAGGGCTCTCCGCTCCGCTCGTGACATTGTCGAGTGGGCCGAACCAGCCGCGGATGCGGTTGACACGGCTGGCCCGGCCGTCCAGACCATCGACGGTGTGGCGAGGGTCGTTACCACCGTCGTGGCCACGATCTGGCTCGTGGTCATGCATGACGCCGCTGGCGCTTCTGTCGTATAGGTGGTGCTGGCGGTCACGGCCACTGATGCAGCCCCAGCTGGTGCTGTTGCCGCTAATGGCCCCGTTGATGGTGTCTCGGGATGCTCGGTCGGTGTTCTTGGCGATGCCGCAGCTTCCGCAGGCGGCAGGTGCATGCCGGGCGAACCTTCCTCTCGCTTGGGGACCTCCAGTTGTGCCTTCGGCGGTACAGGACTCACCGGACGTGACTGTAGGCTCTCATAGCGGGCCGCTAGCAGTTCTAGGCGTGACTGGTGTTCCGGCCCCGCCGCTTTCACAAACGTGGCGAAGCGTGTTCTCAGCGTTTCCACGGTGCCCGCGTCGTCGATCCCAAACTCCTGCAGCAGCTCGATCAGCTCCTCCTTCCTCAACGCTCGCACCCAGCTCGTTCGCACCATCACGAGTCAACAATTCTCGCCTTACGTTTTCCAACTCGCCGCGTGGTCGCGGTCGTGTTTAACCTCACTTTATTTTGGGGTCCCTGCTCGGGCGCCACTTGTAACGTTGCTCTGGCCCGGGTATACTCGTCGGCCAGAGTCGCTGCAAAATTCTTTGTTTGGTCCCCCAGAAATAGAGCGAGCCCGCAGTTACCACTAAAATATGATGATTTGTCTTTTATTTCAAAAATCTCAACATAGGAGGGTGCGCTTCAATGCGCGTTCGTTTCCCTCTCCAACCGAACTCACTCCAAAACTCTCTTCAACTTACAACTACTTACACCTACTTAAAACTACTCATCGACGCGTTGCGTAGCTGGCAGCTGTGCGTCGTTACATTACAATACGTTAAATGGCTCAACTTGCTGCGCAGAGCAAGATTACATATTGGGTGATTTTATAATCGAATTAAACAAATGTATTTATGATGAATTGTTGACTTTTGGCTGTGGCGACTGCATAACCAAACACAAAATGTTTGAAGACTTTGTAGCGTAAAGTGAAGCTCATATTAATTTGAAAATTGTTAATTTATATATCGACAATTGTAGAGAATACCTCTCAAATGAGATGCGTCAGTTTTGTGTTAAGAAAGGATTACTTATCATTTAACAGTGCCAGAAACACCTCAATTAAATGGTGTTTCAGAAAGGATGATTGAACCATCACAGAAAAAGGTCGTGTCATGGTAAGGGGATCAAAACTTGACAAAAGTTTTTGGGATGAAGCAGTGTTAACTGCAGCTTATTTAATTAACAGAATTCCAAGCAGAGCAATTGTTGATAGTATGATGACCCCATATGAGATGTGGCACAATAGAAAGCCCAATTTAAGACATTTAAGAGTGTTTAGTGCAACTGTATATGTGCAAAATAAAATCAAAAAAGGAAAGTTTGATGAGAAATCATTCAAAGCTATTTATGTTAAATTTGAAGCAGTATTCCTGAAAGATAGTAAGGAAAGTAATAATAAAAATTTCCCGAATGATAGGGTTGAGGAACGATTTGCAGCACTACCTACTTATATTTAAATGTAACAGCCAAACTTAAAATGTTCACTAACACAGGCGTGCATTCGCCGTATATTCGCCTTTTCGCTTCACGCGTGAGTATTAGCATGACCGCCGATCCGATCGAACGCATACAGCGCAAGATAAATACAGTACACTATTAACACAAACTGATAATAAACATAAGTGACAATTTAAAGGAATTGACATTTTCGTATTATTATGATGGCTGGCCGTGCCAGGCTAAAGTCAAGTATCACACGCATACTAAGCTCATCGGAGAAACTTCACGAAGGAAGTACTCTCGATGTTGTCATAAGCCTAAGGGATCGACTCAATGCAGCTTGGCTTGAGTTCGAGAGATTAGGAGACACCATGTTCATCCACGAAGATGTCGATGGGTTTGTGGATCCATCAGACGACAACGAAGTATGCGAGGCAAGGTTTTTGAAGGCGTATGCTCTGCTAGCATCGCATGAGCGCTCGTTGCAGCCAAAACCGACCTTGAAAGTGTGCGAAAGGACAGAAAGCAGGGACATCGCAGAAGACGTTGGCGCTGCAATGTCGGGCGTCGCTACAAACACCGATGCTATTTACCGTTTGCTTCAACAACAGTTATTTGAACGCTTGGCAGTACACGAAACTGCAACAACAACAACAACGGATAGCGCAAAACGAATGGGCGAAAATCAAAATAAAAGAATTTGCTGGTGACTACAAAGAGTGGCCGGCTTTCAAGGACATTTACGAAAGCACAATTCACAATAGACAAAATTTGACAAAAACGCAGAAGTTCCACTACTTGAAGTCAGTTTTAACTGGTGTTGCTGCTAACATAATACGTCATATGTCGATCACGGATGCTGCCTATGACACTGCTTGGGCACGCCTAATTGAACGATACAATCGCCCACGGCATATTGTAAACTCTTTGTTGGATGTATTTTTTGGTTTGCCTACAACTACCAAAAGTGATGTATTCATTCTGCGAAGGGTAACAGACGGTGCTAATGCAATCATACGGGGTCTGGATGCAGTTGGTCGAACTGGACGCGACTGCTGGATCATACACTTGCTTCTTACGAAGATCGTTTTGAAACGCGTCGCAAATGGATAGAGGAAAGCCGTGAACATGAATTGCCAACTATTGATGAGTTCTTCAAATTCTGGATGCACGTTGTGAAGAATTTGAGCTAAGTCAAAGTGAAACTGTGCCTGCGTAGAAGTCTGCACAAGGTGACAGACCACAGCGTATGTCACGCACACTGGTTGCTGTACAACCAAACACTTGCTTTAAATGCAACTCGAAGGAACATATGCTGCACGCCTGTCCACAGTTTCTTGGCTTAACTGTTGAGCAGCGCCGGGCCTTTGTTAAATCAAAATCGTTATGCTTTAATTGCATAAAACCTGGACATTTGTCACGTGAGTGTAAATCAAAGTACACTTGTAAACAGTGTTCTGGTCGTCACCATACACTAATCCATGCACAAGCTACTAACTTTCAGCACATGAACAGCATGACCCAAGCGAAGGTGGAGGAACAGCGTAACCAAAACGCTCCTCAAACTACATTGGCAAGTCACATAGCCTGCACACAGGGCATGATCAAGGCAACATGCGCTCATGGCGCTTCTGCAACTACAACACAGTCACAAGGGCTGCGTAAAGGAACACTGCTGACAGCTTTAGTGTACGTTCAAAATGCACAGGGGTCGTACACAATCTGTCGCATCTTACTGGACACTAGATCGGAGCTGTTATACATATCGGAGCGTTGCATCCAGACTCTTGGAATTGCACGCACATCATCACGCATTTTGGTTTTTGGGATCTCAACGATCAAAGCTGAGGCCACTCGAGGCTGCTGCACTATACACGTGAAGTCCCGAGTCTCACAATACACCCTAGATGTCACAGTGCACGTGCTGGGCAAAATAACGTCCCCATTGGATAGGCATCACAGTGATTCATCGACACTCAAGATGTTCGATGGTATACAAATGGCGGATCCTGACTACAATGCTATGGCCCCAGTAGACATTCTCTTGGGCAACGACTACGTTAGGAGCACCCTTACTAGTCAGAAAAGATTTGACAACCATGGCAATGTAATTGCCATTTCTACAACATTTGGATGGGTCATAACATCAGCTGTATTTATGCATTCATCAACAACTACTGCTACGCTTTAATATCGACGCCTGTGAATGCTGTAAATATCGACGCCTCGCTCCAACGCTTTTGGGAGTTAGAGGATGTATATCAGAAGATTAATCAGGATCCAGACATGGAAAAGGTTGAGGAACACTTTCTCAAAACACAAAGTCGTGACGCCAATGGGAGGTACATAATGGAGCTGCCATTCAAACGGGAAAACCCAGAGTTTTCGGATACACTGCAAGTTGCAGTGTCACGCTTTTAGCTGTGGAGCGACGTCTACAGCGCAATACACGGCTACTTTCACAATGCGTTCAATTTATGCAAGAATATTGTAACCTTGACCACATGCGGGAACTGCGGCCAGAGGAGATCGACACCGGGCAAACATTTTACATGCCACACCATCCTGTTATTGGTCCGAAACTGCGAGTGTTTTTTTGACGGTTCATTCCAAGATTCCAACGGCTTGGTATTGAACGATGAACTACACACAGGACCTAACATACAACGAAACTTATTTTCTGTTTGCTTACGATTCAGAATGTACAAGTTTGTTTTTTCTGCAGATATTGTGAAGATGTTTCGTCAGATTTGGGTCAACCAGAATCGCAACTATCAACGAATAGTATGGAGGGAAGACCCATCTACTCCAATCAAACACTATCAACTATGCACAGTTACAAATGGCACATCGTGCGCACCTTATTTGGCAGTCAGAGTTTTGGAGCAACTGGCTCGCGACTACATAGACGAATATCCAACAGCAGCGAAGATTGTACTGGAAGATTTCTACGTCGACGATGTAGTGACTGGATCCAACAATGAAGATGAGCTGGTTCATAAACAAAATGAACTCGTGCAGCCAACTTGGAGTTTGTAACGTTGTTACTCTGCCGCGGGTATGCTCGCCGGCCAGAGTATGCTGTAATAAATTAGTAAATTAGGCACCCCAAAGTGCCGAGGTGTCCAACGAAATAAAAGAGGGCGGTGTGCCAAAATTCCTCCACGTGTTTTATATTCTTAAAAAAATAACAAACTGCCCGCGCTTCAGTGCGTGTTGGGCGAGACCAAAGAACCAACTAACCTAAACCGAACTTAAAATTACTCGCCTTCATGGCTTACTATTCTTACAATTACTTGTTCGCTTAAACATTACTCGTAATGACGCACAGCTGGTTGCTGTGCAACGCGTCGTTACACCTCCCCCTTTCCCCAAGGGGTCGAACGGCCCGATCGGTGGTTTTTTCGAATTTTCCTTCACCGCGCCATAATCGAACGGCAGATGTGTAGCAGCTGGGTGGCAGCGCTGCCACCCCTCGCGTTTGGCCACCTGTCAACGCCACCTGTACCTTCACCGTCAGCTGTTCGCTCTGTCATGCTGTCGCCTCGTTGTTTTCGCTCTGCATTTCCGCCGCGTGGTGCTGACGTGTCGTCATCATCTGGATTCTGTAATGGGTGCTGTAGTGGCTGCTGTTGCCGTAGCTGTTTAGGGATCGCCAATGGAATTATCATACCACCCATCTGCTGCGCCTCTGGTATATTCGGCGCTGTGTGTGTATCTCAGGCGGTGCGGTAATCTACATCGCTTCACATGGCCTGAAACGTAACAACAAACTTCGTTTAATTATGTTTGTAGGCTTACATGGGCATCTTCTTCGGCTAGAACGGCAGCTTTGCTGTTCCCGCTTTGGTGGACGCCGGTGGTGTTGCTGTTGCTGTGTGGCTGCTACGAAGCCGGCTGCTGCCGTTGTGCTCGTTGATGTGGCCGATGTTGTGGCCCGGACTGACGTTGTGGCTGCGGAGATTGGTGTTGTGGCTGCTGTTGTGGTCGCTGAGCAATGGACTGCTGTGGCTGCTGTGAAGCTGTCGGTGGCGTGGCCCTGGTGACCATACTAACGCTGCCTCTGTCGTCGCTGCCTTCGTCGGCTTCGCTGTCTTCTGCGTTCACCACTTTTAGATCTCGCACATGTGCCGTTCTTCCTCTGCCGCCCGCTACTGGTCGTACACGCACTATAACTGGGGATATGAATGCTCGCACCGTGAATGGTCCATCGAAGCGAGGCGCCAGCTTGGCCGCAAACTGCTCGGCTGCGTTGGACAGGTGATGTTGTCGCACGAGCACCTCGTCGCCCAGTTTGGGTCGCCACTCGCGTCTCCGCAGATTGTACTGGCGTGCCTGATCCTCGCTGGCCACCCCTTGGTTTCTTCTTGCTATACGGGCAACAAACTGTAGCAGCGTCGCGTGTGTTTCTGGGCTACCTGGTGCTGCCTCAGGGGCGTCAGGATCCCTGCCGTACAGTTTGCGTGGATGCCGTGGTTCTCTCCCAAATAGGATGAAAGCCGGTGAGTAGCCCGTTGCGTCTGAAATTGCTGTATTAATGGCCAATTGTGCTTCCGGCAGTTGCTCGTCCCACGTGTTGTGCTGCCCGTCCGCCAGCTGAGCAATCAATGTTTTGACCGTTCTATTGGTCCGCTCAGTGGGATTCTCTTGAGGTGTGTATGGTGCCGTCAGTTGTTGCAGTATGCCGTCAGTTGTTGCAGTATGCCTGCCTCGGCGAGGAACTGCTTCAGCGCGCGGCTCGTAAACTGGGCTCCATTATCTGTAATGAGCTTCCTTGGTGTGCCAAACCGTGCCAGGATCCGCTCTCGCAAGGCCAGCTTCACTGCCGTTGTCGTTGCCTTGCGGATGGGGACCAGTTCTGCCCATTTACTGAACTTATCGACCAGGACCAGTAGATATGCGTTGCCTCGTTTGGACCGCGGCAGCGGCCCCACAAAATCGGCGCAGACGACGTCCCACGCTGCCTCCGCTGGTTTGAAGTGCATCTTGCCTGCCGTCAGCTGTTGCTGGGCTTTATAACGTTGGCACAACAGGCACTGGTGCACATACTTCGCTACGTCGCGATACAGACCAGGCCAGTGGTATCGGTCTGCAACGCGTGCACAGGTTCGGCGTACTCCCATATGGCCCGCTGTTGGGTCGTCGTGGCATTCTCTCAGCACCTCCTGTCGTAAAGGCGCGGCCACGCATAGCCTCCATGGTGACACCTCATCTTCTCCTAGCACGTGAGCGATGCGGCGGTACAGCCTGTCGTTCTGTATGGCGTAATCTGGGTACTTGTTGGGACTCTCCAACACCGCTGCCGTCAGCCGCTGTAACCATTTACAAGTTGGTGCTGCCTCTGACTCCACGTGTGCACGGCCGATCACCTCGCGTGGTTGTCGTGACAGTGCGTCGGCCACCACATTCAAGGCTCCTTTTCGGTACTGGACATCGAAGGTATACTGCTGCAGCTCCAAATCCCAGCGTGCGATGCGGCCGGTGGGGCTCTCAATTGAGTTAAGCCATCGCAACGCCAAGTGGTCGGTCACGACGGTAAAGTGATAGCCCTCCAGATAGTGTCGCAGCTTTCGGATTCCCCAAACAATGGCCAGGCACTCCTTCTCCGTGGCGCTGTAGTTGACCTCTGCTTTCTGCAGTTTCCTACTGGCGTAGGAAATCACGTGCTCCTGGCCATCTACGTTCTGTGTCAAAACCGCGCCCAGCCCATTTTCGCTGACGTCAGTCTGTAGGCAGAAGCGTTGTGTGAATTCGGGGCACGCTAACACCGGCGCTTCCATGAGCTTTCTTTGGATACAATCAAATGCCTCCTGCTGCGGTGTTCCCCAACTCCACTTGTGGCCTTTCTTTAACAGCTCGGTGAGTGGGCCTACCGTTATGGCGAAATTGGGTACAAAGCGGCGGTACCACGAGGCCATCCCGATGTACTGCCGCAGCTGTTTTAGGTTGGCCGGGGGCTTCAGTTCACGTATGGCTGCCACCTTTTCTGGATCCGTCTGTATCCCGTCTTCTGTCACCAGGTGCCCCAGGTAGCGTATGGACCTGCGAAAAAACTCACACTTATCTTGATTTACCCGTAGGTTTGCCGCTCTCAGTCTTCGAAACACCTCCCTCAGGTTACATAGGTGTTCTTCAAATGTCTTCCCAACCACAACTATGTCGTCCAGATAGGCAAACGCGTGTGGAGCCATATCCGGGCCGATGATGCTATTTAGCGCCCGCTGGAAGGTGGCTGGGGCGGAGTGCAGGCCAAATGGCATCACTCGCCATTGGAAAAGGCCCCGTCCGGGCACTGTGAAGGCGGTGTATTTACGGCTGTCGGGCTCATGGGGATCTGCCAATAACCGTTTCGCAAGTCGATGCTGCTGATGTACTTTGCCTGTCGTAACTGTTCGAGAATATGTTGGATCCTCGGAATGGGGTATGCGTCTGGCTCCGAGCGCTCGTTCAGCTGGCGGTAGTCGATGCACATTCGCCACGCCCCATTCTTCTTGCGTACCAGGACTATGGGCGCGCTGTACGCGCTATCGGACCGCTCAATGCAGCCCTTCGCCAGCAACCTCGTCAACCTCGTTGTCAATTACCGCTTGCATCGCCGGATTCCTCGGATAGTAGCGCTGTTTAATGGGCCTGTCGTCCTGAAGGAACGTGGCAGCCTGAGCAGCCTGTTCATCTGTCAGCGTAGCCGCCGATGGAGCAATTGGCTCTGTGGTCACCAATGCCGCACATCGTACTCTGCGGCGCGCCTGACGCCTTCTCCGCCGTCGTCGCTCACGCACATCTCGCATCTCCAACTTATGGCTGCCGGCGGTGAGCATACCATAGGCCTTCCTGATGAAATCCAGCCCTAGTGAGAGCTCGTCCTCGCAGCCCGGCAGTGTTAACAGTGGTATCGAGATGCATTTGTCGTCCGCTGTTATCGCCGTCATCGTCTCCTCGCAAACAGTTTGTCGCGAGCCGTTGGCCATCGACTTCGATACCTCTACACTCCGTACGTTCTCCCCACCTGGCTTTCTCAAGCGTCGTGCCAGCGCCGGGCTCACGAAGCTGCGAGTGGCTCCCGTATCCACCACCGCGTCGAGGGCAAGACCACCGCAATCCACCCTCAACACCATCACTCGCGAGCGTTCTGCCACTAGTTTTCCTGCGTGGGCTCGCCTATTGGCTGTATGTGGCGAGCCCCCCTGGCGTTTCCCGCTCTGCGGCGACAGCATTCGTTCGCTCGTACGCCCAGCCTACCGCAATCCCAGCAGTATAGTTGTTGTTGGTTTGGCATCTCGGGCCCGGTTGCTGTTGTTCGCGCGGGTGTAGTCTGTAAAGGGACAAAGTATCGCCTGTTTAACTCACCACCAGATATGGGCTGCGTATCCGTTGGCTCCGGACGTCGGATCGGAAACCCCCGTGGGCCCATGAACGCTGGCTGGGATGGCCCTGCCCCAATGGTACAGGCCGGAACCAGGCCCAACTCCTCCAGCTCTGCTGCTTGCCGTTTGAATTCTGCCACAGTATGGACATCCTGATGCCGTATCCTGATGTTGATCGCTGGTCGGCTGTTGCGGTAGATGAGCCTCAGCTGCTCCTCTCCGGGCATGTCTGCATCGAGCATCAATTCCAGCATCGCTTGGACGTAGGTCGCAGTGGACTCCGACTCGCCCTGAAAGCGTCGTTGCGCATTCTGTCGGCACCGCTCAATGTGAGGAGCGGCCGGGTACGCTTCTAGCAGTTCCGCGCGGAACTCTGCCCACGACTGGGTCGGGCTTCGCCTTGTGCGGTCCAACGTCAGTGCCGCGCCCTCCAGAATGTTTGGTAACATCGGCACCAAATTATCTACCGGCTCCCCACTCACTTCCGCTTTCTCTTCTAGCCTGCGCAAGAATGCCCGTGGGTCCCCGCTGCCGTCGAAACGTACTCCCCACTGTGCCACCTCCGTGCTCAGGACTCTCCGCTCCGCTCGTGACATTGTCGAGTGGGCCGAACCAGCCGCGGATGCGGTTGACACGGCTGGCCCGGCTGTCGAGACCATCGACGGTGTGGCAAGGGTCGTTACCACCGTCGTGGCCACGATCTGGCTCGTGGTCACGCATGGCGCCGCTGGCGCTTCTGTCGTATAGGTGGTGGTGGTGGTCACGGTCACTGGTGCAGCCCCAGCTGGTGCTGTTGCCGCTAATGGCCCCGTTGATGGTGTCTCAGGATGCTCGGTCGGTGTTCTTGGCGATGCCGCAGCTTCCGTAGGCGGCAGGTGCATGCCGGGCGAACCTTCCTCTCGCTTGGGGACCTCCAGTTGTGCCTTCGGCGGTACAGGACTCACCGGACGTGACTGTAGGCTCTCATAGCGGGCCGCTAGCAGTTCTAGGCGTGACTGGTGTTCCGGCCCCGCCGCTTTCACAAACGTGGCGAAGCGTGTTCTCAGCGTTTCCACGGTGCCCGCGTTGTGGATCCCAAACTCCTGCAGCAGCTCGATCAGCTCCTCCTTCCTCAACGCTCGCACCCAGCTCGTTCGCACCATCGTAGGTCCACGCTCTCTTCCCTACTTGCTCGGATCTAACCTCAAACTTCTTTGGGGTCCCTGCTCGGGCGCCACTTGTAACGTTGTTACTCTGCCGCGGGTATGCTCGCAGGCCAGAGTATGCTGTAATAAATTAGTAAATTAGGCACCCCAAAGTGCCGAGGTGTCCAACGAAATAAAAGAGGGCGGTATGCCAAAATTCCTCCACGTGTTTTATATTCTTAAAAAAATAACAAACTGCCCGCGCTTCAGTGCGTGTTGGGCGAGACCAAAGAACCAACTAACCTAAACCGAACATAAAATTACTCGCCTTCATGGCTTACTATTCTTACAATTACTTGTTCGCTTAAACATTACTCGTAATGACGCACAGCTGGTTGCTGCGCAACGCTTCGTTACAAGTTTGGAAAATGGGTATCCAATCCCAAACGGATATCTACATCGATTCCCAAAGCAACTATAAGCATTGCCAATACATCACACAATGCAACAGTAAAGGTACTGGGAATGTATTGGAAACTAGAAGATGATACAATATCATACTACGTTCAACTCGCAACGGAAGCTGATAGCACCAAGCGCCAAGTGCTATCAGATGTCTCACGAATCTTTGATCCATTGGGCCTACTAGCGCCAATTCTCATTCAATTTAAGATATTATTTCAACATTTATGGCTTCTCGACTTGGGATGGGATGACAAGCTCCCGCCAAAACTTGCAGACCGGTGGATCAAATGCCGTACCGAACTAAAACTGCTGCATCAACTGAACCTGCCGCGGTTCGTTGACAATAAGGAAGATGACATCGAGCTACACGCCTTCTCAGATGCTTCAACGAAAGCTTATGCGGCTGTCGTATACAGTCGAGTTACGCATGGAGACGGCACTGCAACCGTTTCAATTGTGGCTGCGAAAACAAGGGTCGCACCACTGAAACAACAATCTTTGCCGCGCCTTGAGTTGTGTGGAGCGCTACTGCTGAGTCGCCTCATTCTATCAGTCAAGGCCGGACTACAACGCCACAAGGTCAACGTATATGCATGGTGCGATTCTACTATCGTACTTTCATGGCTAGCTCATTCGCCGTCACGACTAAAAACATTTGTTGCCAATAGAACTTCAGAGATACTTGACATCATACCACACACTGCCTGGCGACATGTCATCTATAAAGAAAACCCAGCTGATTGTGCATCAAGGGGCATGCTAGCGGCTGATCTAATTAACTTTGACCTTTGGTGGAATGGACCATTGTGGCTGCGCGATACGAAAGAATACATGGTAAAGTTACGAAAGGCACAAGTTTGTTCTTCTTTTTCAGATATACAAGCAAACGACGAATTGAAAACAACAGTGTTCGTCACCATGTCTACTACTACTCTCACAAAGTCACCACTCGATGAGCTTGCAGGACAGGTGTCCTCATAGCAGAAGCTGGTTCACATTGTTGCGTACGTTATGCGCTTCATCCGTCGCTCCAAATCAAGACCTCTTTCCTTTGAGGAAGTTCAAGCAGCACGTATTTTATGCTTACGGCACGCTCGAAAATGCTTTGACGATGATCGTCAACAAATACTGGAAAAACAACCACTTCGGAACCAGTCAAAGCTACGAAAACTATCACCAATAATTTGCAAGGATGGTCTCCTACGAGTTGGCGGACGATTGGACAATTCACAACTGCCGATGGATTCCAAACATCCAATCTTGCTACCAAAATCACATCGCATCACACTACTAATTCTTCAACATGAGCATTGGGTAAATTTACATCCTGGTGTTTCTGCACTTTTTGTCATCGCTCGGAAAAAATACTGGATTCTTGGCGCACGCAATCTTATTCGTAAGATCACACACGACTGTTTGCCACTACGCAGCAATACATGGCCGATCTACCAGCTGTTCGAATCACGCAAGCACTTCCATTCGAAAACACAAGCTGTGACTATGCTGGTCCCATTATTCTTAAAGAGCATCGCGGACGCAATCCACGTATGAGGAAGGGTTACATATGTCTATTTGTATGCCTTGTTATATTTGCGCTTCATCTGGAACTCGTCACAGATTTAAGCACTGACACATTCATAGCAGCGCTACGCCGCTTCATATCGCTACGGGGAAAATGTGGCCAAATCTATAGCGACAACGGTAGGAACTTTGTTGGCGCAAAAACAGCACTGGATGAGAACCAACAATTACTGGCATCAGAAGAACAAAAAAAAAAAGGTCTCGCGCACATTGGCAGACGAAGGCATCAAATGGAATTTCATTCCGCCACATGCACTACACTAGGGTGGTAAATGGGAGTCCGCAGTACGCTCAGTGAAACTCCACCTACGAAGAATTATTGGAAAAGCTGTTCTCACCTTTGAACAGATGCACACTTCTTGATAGGCAGGCCGTTTACAGGTATAGAAGAAGCTAATCTCAATCATGTACCAGAAAATCGCTTAAATTACTGGCAAAGCATACAAGCCATCTACCAGGGGTTTTGGAAACGCTGGCATCGAGGGTATTTGTCTACGCTACAACTGCGTCCAAGGTGGACCACGAAAACCTTAAACGTAAAGGTTGGGTATATTGTTCTTCTTAACGACTCTCACACCGCACCATCCGCTTGGCCATTGGCTCGAGCCATCAAACTGAAGACTGCGACTGGAGAGATGACACGACCTATAACGAAAATTGCTGTGTTACCACATTCAGAAACGATGTTTCAGGGCGGGCCGGGTGTTGAGGAACGCTTTGCAGCACTACCTACTTATATTTAAATGTAACAGCCAAACTTAAAATGTTCACTAACACAGGCGTGCATTCGCCGTATATTCGCTTTTTCGCTTCACGCGTGAATATTAGCATGACCGCCGATCCGATCGAACGCATACAGCGCAAGATAAATACAGTACACTATTAACACAAACTGATAATAAACATAAGTGACAATTTAAAGGAATTGACATTTTCGTATTATTCATTCACAATCAGATAGTAAGGAAATTAATGAAATAAAATTCGCGAATGTAAGGAAGGAATGCGACAACAACAACACACAATTTCTGAACGATAGTAAGGAAATTGATGAACATTTTCTGAATGAGAGTAAGAAAATAAAGCGAGTTAATTTCCTGAATGATAGTAAGGAATCAAACAACCCGAATGAGAAGGGAAAATGAAACAGCAATACACTTAGTTGAAATTGGAAATCCAAGTAATATTGATGGCATTAAAATTATGAGTAGAAGAAGTGAGAGATTTAAAACAAAGCCCCAGATATCATATAATGAAGATGATAATAGTTTAAATAAATTCGTATTAAATGCTCACACTATCTTCAACGATGTTTCAAATACATTTGATGAAATTCAGTATAGGAATGATAAATTGTTTTGGGAGGAATCCATAAAAACAGAATTAAGTGCTCATCAATTAAATAATACCTGGACAACGACAGAAAGGCCTAAACATATGGGTACAACGAACTAGGAAATCCAATTAGATATGAAGCTAGATTAGTTGCACGAGGATTTAAGATTGAAGAGACTTTTGCTCCTGTAGCTAGAATTTTAAGTTTTCGATTTATATAATCTTTAGCAGTTCAATATAACTTGAAGGTTCATCAAATGGATGTAAAAACAGCTTTCTTAAATGGCACATTAAAGGAGGAAATATATATGAGACTTCCTCAAGGTATGCCATGCAATGGTGACAATGTATGTAAATTGAATAGGGCAATTTACGGACTCAAACAAGCCGCAAGATGCTGGTTTGAAGTGTTTGAGCAAGCATTGAAAGATTGTGAATTTGTGAACTCTTCAGGAGATCGCTGTATTTATATTCTAGATAAAGGTGAAATCAACGAAAATATTTATGTGTTATATGTTGATGATGTCGTAATAGCTACGGGAAAAATAACAATGAATAATTTCAAAAAGTATTTAATGGAAAAGTTTAGGATGACCGACCTCAAAGAAATAAGACATTTTATTGGTATTAGAATAGAAATGTATGAAGATAAAATTTATTTGAGCCAAGCTGCATATGTGAAAAGAATCTTAAATAAATTTAACATGGATAATTGCAATGCAGTAAGTACTCCCTTACGAAGCAAACTGAATTATGAGTTTCTTAATTCACTGTAAACTGTAATGCTCCATGTCGTAACCTCATAGGATGTTTAATGTACATAATGCTATCTACACGTCCAGACTTAACTACTGCAGTAAATATCTTGAGTAGATATAGTAGTAAAAATAATAATAATTTATTCAAAATGTTCGATTTAAATCTAGTTTGTTGGAACACAAATAGACAGAACTCGGTATTAGCTTCATCAACTGAAGCTGAGTACATGGCATTTGAAGCTGTGAGAGAAGCGTTGTGGCTAAAATCTCTTCTTAAAAGTGTTAATATCAATCTCTAAAATCCAATCAGTATTTACGAAGATAACCAAGGCTATATTAGTACAGCAAATAACCCCTCATGTCATAAACGAATTAAACATATTGATATAAAATATCATTTTGTCAGAGAGGAAGTTGAAAGTAATACTATTTATCTTGAGTATATTTGCACAGAGAAACAACTTTCTGACATCTTTACAAAGCCACTGCATACTGCAAGATTTTTGGAATTACGGAATGAATTGGGATTACTGCAAGCTGACTGATCTATTGATTGCCGATGCTGAAGTGTTATTTGTTGTCACATTTGAATTTTAATGCTCTTTTTTTAGTTCTTAAAAACATGAAGATACAAGAATTTAATTGTGTGTTAACAAGTATATACCTCTAATCCTTGTACAAAATATCATTGCAGTAGGTATCGTTTTATTACTATCTATATATATAAAATAGTTTGTCCTGACTGACTGATTGGTGATCAACGAACAGCCCAAACGGTAAAGGCCAGGAAGCCGCAATTTTGACTCAAGTATCCTTTCATAGTCTAGGTGCCCACTAAGAAGGGATTTTGGAAAAGTCAAGGTCCAAAGGGGGGAAAACAGACTCCAACGTTTGTATGAAAAATCTGAAATCAATAAAAGAATACAAAGAAAACTGCATACTCGGTTTTTTAAATTTTTAGTTGGAGCTTGAATTATTGGGGTTTTCTTGGGGCACAAAAGGAAACCGCGTCACGGTAAAAGCTAGGATGCTGAAATTTTGGCTCAAGTATCCTATCATGGTGTAGATGCGCACTAAGAAGGGATTTTGGAAAATTCGAGCTCCAAAGGGGGGAAAACGAGCTCCAAAATTTGTTTGAAATATCCGCATTTTTTAGCCGATCGTCACAAAAAATCCGCATTTTTCAACCGATCAACTTAAAACATAGTTTCTAAAATCAATTAAAGAATACAAACAAAACTGCATACTTAGATTTTAGAAATTTGTGTTGGAGCTTTAATTATTGGGGTTTTAATATTTATTCACTATTTCAAAAGAAAAGTTTGTGTTATAAATTTAGTCCGATCGATTTAAAATTTGGGTAATGTAATCTACGTAACTAAATCTACAACTTTGCATTCAGGGATTTTAAAAATATGCATTTTACAAATGCAGGCAGAACAAACAATACAAAATATCAAACAGTTGGGGACAACTAAGTATACATACACACACATACAAACAGCTGTTTGTGTAGTTGCGTGCAAACGATTAAAATAGCCAAAACAAAATGTGAGACACTAATGGGTGAATGTCCATACATATGTGCACATCTATGTATGTACATATGTATGTATCTACATATGTATGTATGTATGTACATTCGTCTTGCACTGACAGAGCAAGAAATGTTAATTAATTGAAAATTATATAACATTTTTAAAAGAATTTTTATAGCCTGTACCCAAAGGGTGAAAGGCTATACTAGTTTTGTGCGCATGTATGTAACATACAGATGGAGGCGTGGCAGACCCCACAAAGTATATATATTCTTGATCAGGATGAGAAGACGAGTCGATATAGCCATGTCCGTCTGTCCGTCTGACTGTATGAGCGCAAGGATCTCAGTAAGTACAAGAGCTAGGATAACCAAAGTTGGTATCAACGTTCCTATAAGCCCTAGGCAGATCGAGTTTGTTTATTTTTTCTGATACACCACCCCACTCCAACGCAATTCGTGTTTTTTCTTATAACTTCCGTAATTCTTGGAATTTTGAAATCAATTTTGGTAGGTACAGTCCAGTTAGTACTAATGTGTCCGTGTGCCAAATTTCATCATGATAGGTCAATTCTGAAGAAAGTTATAGCCATAAGTAAAATCGCTGCTCATGCGCTGCCTGCAGCTCTGTCGGCAGCGCTGCCCGCAGCTGTTGTTGTTGTTGCTGCTTTGGTTCAACTTTGTGCTGCATACAAGTTAATAATAACAACATTAAAAGTACTCTGGTCAACGCTCCGATTCGGTTACACCAGCTTGCACTGCAGAATCAGCGTCTCGTCGGCTTCCGCCACATGCCAAGCCAGCGCAGTTGCAACATAAAATTCACTGTAAGTCAAATTGTGCTGACATGGCCAAGTTTCTTCAACGTGAGGTTCGCTGCATCGCCGACCGACGGGAAGCGCCGCTGCCAGCGTCACTGAAAGCGTCCACAGCTAGCGTAGGGCTAAACTTAAGTTTGTAAATTCAGTCTTAAATTTGTATCCAAACTAAAAGGTCTTAATTGACCGATGAATAAATATAATTTTTTCCAATAATTAAACATTGTGAAATTAACTGGCGCCCGAGCAGGGACCAACGACGCGCGATAGAACAAAAAGTTTTCTAAGTGTGCGGTCGGACAACATAGCAAAAAGTCTATACGTCGCGACCAATTCGTTGGCAAAGAAAAAAACTATTCGGTTCGAATAAGACTCCCGCACAAAATCGCGGTCGACCAATAGTGCGGAACTTAATTGTTCAAATAAAATTTAATCAGTGGTCCACACATCCTGTCAGGCTCGCCCGCAGGATAACTTGCAAGCAGTACGCATCGCAGGAGCCCTAGTAGGAATCTGGAGAGACCAAAAAGGATGACATCCGGATCGTCGGCAAGAGTGGCCACAACAACACTCCTAATGTAAGCTAGTGAATAAGTTAACACAAAAACGAAAATTTTCAACCAAAAACATTAAAATAAGCAAACATAAAAACAAAAATTTTAAATAAAAAACGAAAAAAGAATTATAAACAAAACCTTAAGCTAAGTGAATAGTACAAGGTGATTGAATAAAACAGTGTAAAACGATCAAATACTACGTCTTAACTGCGTTGACAAAGGAAATTTATTTCCTTCGAGCAGTATAATATAACCCAATCCTGCGAATCCTTAAAGGACCCTCCAGGGTAAAAGGGTAAAACCAGCTACTTGGTTTTCAACAAGTTTTCATAAATAAATACGAACCTTTTACAAATAAATTATAAATAAAACCTCGAAAAAATCCCTTGTAAAGCAAGAAGAAATAATAAGTGACAATTGTTGCCCAATATTTTCACACACACACACACACGAATTAGAAATCCAAAGCCACAAATAAAATAAATAACGTCAAATAACAAATACAGGGGGCAACATTGTCAAAACAACGAAGAAAAATATTAGTGCATTGATAAAGTTGGCATTTAGTCCTACCATTTCACACTTTGGATTTTACATCTGCATGTTATATTTCATTATTTTTAAACGTTCAATACATTTGCTTTAATTTTCATATTTATATTCTTATACCTTTGTATTTTTTGCATTTTGACATTTTGTATTTCTATTTTTGATACACTGACATCTCGATTAACTACGACACCAAATTTCCCGAATAAGCTATATGGCAAATCAAGATAATTTAATTAGACCAGCCGTTATTGATTTAGACGAACAAATACAAGAAGGGGAGCGACAACTAAGATCGCAGCAACGACAGTTACAAAGACAGTTAGAATTTCAACAACAGAGAAATATGGAGGAACAGCAAGCACTGCTAGCCCTTATTACAGACTCCGCCACGCGAGCAATTAACGAACAAGTGCCAGCTCTAGTTAGAGAAATAGTCAACCCAAGTCAGAATTTCTTAAATGAACCAGATCAAGAGATTAGGCCAGAACATCGGGCAAACTTGGCTGACTTAGATAGAGTGCCAGACGTGGTGAAGTGTCTTCGCGAATTCTCAGGAGATCCCTCTCAATTTAACTCATGGAAAAAGGGAGTAGACAGGATACTAGAGAACTATGAGTCCCAACGGGGCACCCCAAAATATTTTGGCATCTTGCATACCATACGCAACAAAATAATTGGCAATGCCGACATAGCCTTGGAATCATACAATGTTCCATTAAATTGGGGTGATATGTCGAAGTGCTTAACACTGCACTATGCAGACAAACGTGACTTGAGTACGTTAGAATATCAGATGACAACGATAGTTCAGACCAACAACCAAACAGTGGAGGAATTCCACCAAGCGGTCTACAAACATCTGTCTCTGATTTTAAATAAAATTGGTTGCATGGAATTGTCACGGGAATCAGAGCAATTAATGACTAAACTTTATCGAGATAAAGCTTTAGATACATTTGTTCGGGGTCTTAGAGGCGACCTCCCACGTCTGCTGGGCATGAAGGAACCAGCTGACCTGCCACAAGCCCTGCACTTGTGCCTGAAAATTGAGAATCAGACCTTCAGGTCTAACCACGCAGCCACTAGGGCACAACCCATCGGTTTCCGACCATTAGGACAGAAACCAATTCCAATGCCCAGACAAACAATTACACCAAGTAATTCAGTTAACCACCAACAATCAATCAACTTCCGTCAACAGCCAACCCACTTTCGTCAAGAACCACAATGGGGGCAACAACTCCATAGAAATTTTCAAAATTATCCAAACCTCCACCAACGTGACAGACATATTTACCAACAACAACCAATTGCTCCACCTCGCCCTTCGGCACCAAAACCGCTGCCACGCCCAGAACCTATGGACGTGGATCCCAGCATCCGAACTAGACAAATCAACTACATGAACCGACCAAATTTCGAGACTGGTAAGCGACCTTTAAGTAATATGCTGCCAGCAGACAAAAGACAAAGGAATTTCAATATCGAAAGCAACGAAAACGAAACGAACGGCACGGACAACACAGTGACAGACTATGAACAAACAATCGACAATTACGAAACGACCGACGAACCTGGGGAAACATTAGAAGAATACCAGGAACGATTCAATTACGACTACAGTACTGATACACCACAAGTTGAATATGCCGACGTACATTTTTTAGAGTAGAAAGCTCCTCGCTACCTTACTTTGAAGCAAGAGTGAGGGGCGGACAAACTCTGAAAATTCTCATTGACACCGGCTCCAACCGCAATTATATCAAACCAACCCTAGTTTCAAACCCAATCCCAAATAATAAACCTTTCGAAGCCATATTAGTGGGTGGAAATATAAAAGTCACACACCATAAAATTGCGAACTTATTTAACGTGTCCGCTGTCCCAATTAAGTTTTTCCTACTGCCCACTCTGAAATCATTCGATGCCATTCTAGGCAATGACAGTCTGAAGGAATTAAAAACAATAATCTACACTGACAAAAATTTTATGTTAGTTAATAACCAAGTCACCATTCCAATAAAACAAAAAAAAAAAATAGAAGCGGTAAACAATATAAGCCCACGAACAGACCATTTGACCGAAGAACAGAAAACAACACTACATAATTTGTTCAAGAAATATTCACAATTATTTGCAAAACCGGAGGAAAAACTCACTTACACTACTAACGTAACTGCAGAAATACGAACAAATTCAGAAACCCCAGTCTATTCCAAATTCTATCAGTACCCGATGTCCCTTAAGGACGAAGTCAATAAGCAAATATCCCAACTATTAGAAGACGGTATTATTCGACCTTCTAGGTCCCCGTATAACTCACCCGTGTGGGTAGTACCAAAAAAAATGGACGCCTCAAAGGAAAAAAAATACAGAGTAGTAATCGACTATAGGAAGCTAAACAAAGTCACAGTGGCCGACAAATACCCTATTCCCGAAATAAACGAGGTTCTTTCTCAGTTGGGTAACAACAAGTTTTTTTCGGTGCTTGACCTTAAAAGCGGGTTCCATCAAATAAAATTAAAAGAGTCCGATATTGAAAAGACGGCGTTCTCAATAAACAATGCGAAATATGAGTTCACACGACTACCCTTTGGGCTAAAAAATGCCCCTTCTATCTTCCAACGCGCTTTGGACGACATCCTACGCGAGCACATAGGTAGAATTTGCTACATTTATATAGATGACATCGTAATCTTCAGTAAAGACGAAGAATCCCATTTTATGAATATCAGAACAATATTCGAAACTTTACAAAGGGCCAATATAAAATGCCAATTGGACAAATGCGAGTTTCTCAAATCCAAGGTAGAATTTTTAGGCTTCGTCATTTCCGACAAAGGAGTGGAGACCAACCCAGAAAAAGTTTTGGCAATAGCCAAATACCCATGTCCGAAAACAGTCCGAGAACTGAGAGCCTTTCTAGGTCTCTCAGGTTACTACAGAAGATTCATCAGAGATTACGCAAAATTGGCCAAGCCCCTAACTTCTATGCTGAGAGGTGTGGATGGACACGTTAACAAAAAAACCTCTCAGACAAAGGCAATCAATTTCAACCAAGAGACAACAGAGGCATTTCGCAAAATAAAAAATTCTCTTATATCCGAAGTAGTCTTGAAGTACCCCGACTTTAGTAAAGAATTTCATCTCACCACAGATGCTTCCAATTTCGCAATAGGCGCTGTTTTATCCCAGAATAATCAGCCAATATCCTTTATTTCTAGAACACTCTCAAAGGCAGAAGAAAACTATGCAGCTAACGAGAAAGAAATGTTAGCCATAGTTTGGGCCCTTAAAGCCTTGCGAAATTATCTATATGGCAGAGCCAAAGTAAAAATCTTCACTGACCATCAGCCTCTTACCCATTCACTAAGTAGTTGGAATGGTAATCCCAGAATTAAAAGATGGAAGGCACTTTTAGAAGAGTACGACTACGAATTACTCTACAAACCCGGAAGAGATAATGTCGTGGCAGATGCTCTGTCTCGCATAACGAACCCCATCGAATTGAACTCAGTTAGCACCCAGCATAGCGACGAGAGTTCTAGCCACAACCTAATACCTAGCATGGAGGTGCCCATCAACGTTTTTAGAAATCAAATATTCCTTCATAAAGCAGATTCTTCCGAGTACAAATTTAGCATACCCTTTCCGACATTTCACAGGCATGACATTTACCGCCAGACATATGACAACGACGAACTAAAGACGCTTTTAAAAAAATATCTTAATCCCTCGGTTATTAACGGAATTTATACAACAGAAGATGTAATGGGCAAAATTCAGGAGATTTATCCAGATAATTTTGGTAGTTGCAAGGTTAGATTTACCCAAAGAATGGTAAAAGATTTGACAAGCGAGGCACAACAGGAGTAGGAAATCCCTAAAGACATACCAATCCGGTGACGAAATATTCGTGAAAGTCAACACTAGGTTAGGGTCGAAATTATCAGCAAGATTCAGGAAAGAGATTGTACACGAAAATAACGACACAACAATCACCACAAAAACAGGCAAGATAGTACACAAGAGTAACATCAAAAACACTTAATTACAGGTGGTTGTCATGGACAACAACTGGGATGTACGGAGTCGACATAACGAACTACACAGACGCGCAAACTGCAACAATATACCTAGGACTAGGCAAAATACGTACCGCAACGACCAGAATTATTCACGTCCTCGATCTCGATCAGATAGAGAAAGCATTGGACACCATCAGATTTCACACAGAACAAGGGCTAAAATTTAGCAGCCTCTACCATACTCTGCACCACGAAATAAACCAAACCTATTCGATCCTCTACACCATAACCTCCACTTTTAATAAAAGAACCACCAGAGCCATAGACATGATAGGAACTGCATGGAAGTACGTGGCAGGAAGCCCTGACCACGACGATTTTATTAAATTGGAAGAACACATTAATAAAATAGGTTCAAACAATAACAAACAAATAATTATAAATAACCAACTAGAACAAAGACTAAATAGCTTGACTAGAATAACTAATAGTTTGACAAACACCATAAAAAGGGATGACAAATTTAATCATGATATTGCTATTAGCCTCCAAAACCAGATAAGATTAATCAAAGAAGAAGTTATTAATATTAAATACGCCATACAATGGGCAAAACTGAACATAATAAACACCTTTCTACTCGGTGAAAAGGAAATACATGAAATAGACAACATTTTTAAAATAGGAAATATGCCTTCTTTATCAGTCGAAGAGATGTTAGAATTCTCAGACGTATCAATTTTACATAATAAAACTGTACTACTATATGTGGTGAAAATACCAAATTTGGAAGAAACAGATTATGAAAATATTTTAATCAAACCAATAATAAAAAACAACACAATTGTCAACACCCAATTTGGGGAAATTTTTTCGAACAAAGAAAATATGTACGGGATCATAAAGAATTGCAAGAGTTATAATAATATAAAAATTTGCCATAAGAATGAAATTGTAAACCTTAGAAATAACACTTGTTTGCCTAGGCTCCTAAAAGGAGAGAAATCGCTGTGTGAATTCAGTAACGCCGACCACATCGACAAAATTGAAGAAATCAGCAGTGGACTCATTATGCTCAACGACTTCAACGGGATTCTGACCTTTCGGCAAAACAACACAAGAAACCTGGCCGGATCTTACCTTATTAACTTCTGGAATGAATCCATCACAATTGACAACAGAGTGTTCACCAACCTAGAAACCACAGTACTAAAAACGGGCTCCCCAGTAATCCAAATCACCCCAGAGGAGACCAAGCGACTTAGAATATTGTCTCTGGAAGCTCTAGAATCCTTACACATCGACAACACCGAGCAGCTGAATAAACTACGCATAGCAGCTCACAGCTCATGGGTCTTCACTGTCATCTGCATTGTGGTAATACTCATCAGTATATTCTACCTCAACAAGAAGAAACAGCAAAAGTTAATACTGCAAATGGCTCCTCAACCTCAACTCAAAGCGATACAAGACCTACAGCCACAAAGAAATGACCAACTACATTTCAACAATATACCATTCTTTTGATGCTATTTGGAGAAGACAAAACCGCTTGAGGACAAGCGTCAATTAAAGGGGGAGGAGTTAATAATAACAACATTAAAAGTACTCTGGTCAACGCTCCGATTCGGTTACACCAGCTTGCACTGCAGAATCAGCGTCTTGTCGGCTTCCGCCACGTGCCAAGCCAGCGCAGTTGCAACATAAAATTCACTGTAAGTCAAATTGTGCTGACATGGCCAAGTTTCTTCAACGTGAGGTTCGCTGCATCGCCGACCGATAGGAAGCGCCGCTGCCAGCGTCACTGAAAGCGTCCACAGCTAGCGTAGGGCTAAACTTAAGTTTGTAAATTCAGTCTTAAATTTGTATCCAAACTAAAAGGTCTTAATTGACCGATGAATAAATATAATTTTTTCCAATAATTAAACATTGTGAAATTAACTTACATACACGCATATAAACACGCATAGGTACGCGATGTAAATGTATGCTGTTTAAACTGAACATAAACATGTATTCTAATTTAATTTAATTAATTAATTCATTCATTTTTTTAATAATTTATTTTTTTTTTAATTTTTTTTTTTCTTTTTGTGGAGAGTACAGGCTATTTTACTGTCGGGCTTGCTCGACTGTAGCGTTCTATCTTGTTAAAAGAATTTTTTCTTTGTTTAGTGCATTTGGCATTAGGGTTTTCATTAATAACTTTATACAACAAATATCAAATAGTTGGGAACATCACATACACACACTCACACACAACAAGCAACAGTTCGTGTCTATGTGTGCGGTTCTCTACGTACGGTTCAAAAAGTAAAGAGAAACATACATACATATGTATGTATGTATGTATGTATGCCTGTGTATGAATATAGCATGTATGTACATTCGTATTAATGTATACATTGGGCAATCGAACACAGTTGTTTGATTGTAAAAAAAATAATGCTCTAAAAACAACAACAACTGCAAGTCATTAGCTCGCTCTTCTTCTTTCGTTTTGACCATTTAATGTTAATTGCAAAGGCACAACGCCAAAAGTTTACAGTTACCGTCGCTAGGCAAAGACTGCGTAAGCGAAAGTAAAGCAGAAACCGAATAACGGAGCTACGCATATTCTGCTTCGCATTGCGGGCAGATGTATGTATGTATATGATTTGTTCTTATCGATCTCAATAAATAATTAGATTTTATTATTTAAATATTCAGCTTATTCCATTCAAACTTCGATATTTTGATGGTATCGGTGGCTTCAACTATCGAAAGTTTTACTCTAGCAAATTGAGATGAGAATTGGCAGTGCTTTTTGATCGTGGCTCATCGCTGCACGGCATTGCCACGAGTGCCGTGTTTCATATTCCGAGTGTGTGCGTGACCGTATTGACTCAATATGGCACGAAAAGACTCA
This sequence comes from Scaptodrosophila lebanonensis, assembly GCF_003285725.1. Lineage (NCBI taxonomy): Eukaryota > Metazoa > Arthropoda > Insecta > Diptera > Drosophilidae > Scaptodrosophila > Scaptodrosophila lebanonensis. Next base: position 826,351 of record NW_022060750.1, on the reverse strand, counting down.
AATGTGAATTTAAAATTAGGATATACCCTTATAATTATTCCCCTTTTTTGCACATATATAAAACAGTTTGTCCTGACTTATTGGTGATCAACGCACAGCCCAAACGGTAAAATATGAAATTTGGACTCAAGTACCCTTTCATAGTATCCATCATAGTGTGGGAGCACACTAAGAAAGGCTTTTGGAAAATTCTAGCTCCAAAGGGGGAAAAACGAGCTTTAAAAAATATTAGTTATAATGGTCATGTTCTTTTAACGAAATAGTTTGGCAAGAACAAAAATGTAACGGACTACTGAACTATTTTTTGTCAAGAACAGAAAAAAAAAAATTATGTGTAAAGTTGATTATGGGGACAAAAATGTGGAGTTGCCACTCGATGCTTATAAGTATGCGAAAGGTTAATTTTAAGGACCGAGGGGGTCCCTGAATTGATAGTGTCGTTTCCCTCCGTATGTACTGCGTTCATTTTGATGACAGTCCACAAAATTGTCGATACAAAGAAAATAAATATATACTGTTCCCAGAAACTGTTCCTATTTACTGTTCCCAGTCCCCATAATGATTGTTTGGTACAAAATAGTACATATATACTTGTATATACAACCATTACAGCGGTTAAGGAAGGTTTTTTAGTAGAACAATATTGATTGCTGAAAACAACATATAATGCAAGTTTGGTACAAAATATGAAAATCTTTTTTAAATAAGAGTACGCACAAAACAGTAGGCGGTACATTGTTCTCCCTCTATCCAACATAGTAAAGCCATTGTATAATCATAAGCTTTTTTATGATTCCAAATATGCGAAATTATGTTGGCGAAATAATTGCAAAATAAGCGAAACGAAATTGTTCAATTTAAAAGATGTGCACAAATGTTTATTTTGCATAGGTAGCGATCGCCGAGATTTACAAAGTTTATGCTGGTAGACGGAAAGCTAAGCTTCTCCGTACCAGATGCGATAACGAAAAAACGAACTTGACTTGCAGAGTTAGCGACAATAACTAGTACATATGTGGCGGCTGCGCAGCAGCCTATGCAAATTTATGGCAAGCAACAAAAGGAAACGTTAAGTGCTCGGCTTGCTATGCAAAGCAAGTGACAAGAAAACGAGCACTTTGCATTTAGTTATTTACGTTACTTATTAACTATGATGTGCTGCTGGTTTTGGCTGTTTTTGGCCGGATGACCAAACATACTCCCCCTGTTGAAGAACCGCCATTTGAGGGGCGGCAAATTCTCGTCCTTGACCAGAACGACATCATCAATGGAGAGTCCAGGCTGCGACACTCGCCATTTTGAGCGCTGTTGAAGAAGCGTCAAGTATTCTTCACGCCAGCGAGCCCAAAATATCTGCTGGTAGTACGTCACGCGCTGCCATCGATCCAGCCGATTGAAATTGAGCTTCGTCAGATCAGGCTCAACGTACGTTGACAGCGGAGCAGCACCAAGAAAATGAGCTGGAGTCAAGACATCGAGATCTGCTGGATGTTCTGAAAGGGATAACAATGGGCGAGAATTAATAATTGCCCCGATATGGCATACAAGCGTGCGCAGTTCATCAAATTCGAGCAGCGATAGTCCAACGGATCTGTAGAAATGATGCTTGGCAGTCTTTACAGCCGCTTCCCATAGACCACCAAAGTGAGGCGAGCGCGGCGGAATGAAACGCCAATCAATACAGTCAGCAAGGCAAAATTCTTGCACAGCCTGCAGGTGCTCGCTGGATTCAAAAAGACGCTTTAGCTCAGCCATCTCGTTCCGTGCGCCAACGAAATTTGTAGCGTTGTCAGACCAGATCCTCGTAGGTCGACAGCGCGTCAAAATAAAGCGTTTAAGTGCATTTAAGAATGCTCCGGTGGTTAAATCCTTCACCAACTCCAAATGCACAGCCTTGGTGGCGAAGCAAATGAAAATGCAAATATAGCATTTTATTGGTGCCTTATTGCGGACCTCGCTTTTGTAGAAAAACGGCCCACAAAAATCCACACCAGTGACCATAAAGGTATGTGAAGCATCAACTCGATCCTTTGGCAGGTCAGCCATAACATGCTCCACAAGACGAGGCTTGGCTCGAAAACAAATGGTGCATTTGCTGACTACGCTGCACACTGTTTTCCGACCGCCAATTGGCCAATACTGCAACCGAATTGAGGCCAGCAATGCACGAGGTCCAGAATGCAGATTACGGACATGGTAGTGCATAATGACTGAACGCGTGACTGGATGACGCCTTGGAAGTATAATTGGATGCTGGGCTTCAAAGTCGAGCGCAGAGTTACTTAGACGGCCACCAACGCGCATCAATCCAGAGCTGTCGAGAAACGGAGATAAAGAAAGACAGGAGCTAGACGATTTCAAAGTGTGTCCGGCCTGCAAGGTCTTGTATTCGTCCCGAAGCGTAGACATTTGAATTGAGCGCATCAACAGCAGTGTACCATGACGGATGCAGTCCACCGATAGCCCAGGAATTCGTACACGGTGCAGGAACTTGTATACATATGCAAACACGCGCTGCAGCTTTCCAAATGTGTTAACATATTTGCATTGCTGTGCAATGTCTTCGCACAGTGTGGTGCTTACAAACACTTTAGAGCGCTGCTCAGGAAGCGACGAGACGGAATTGCAAGACTCTGGCCAAGAAGATTTATCTTTCGTCAGAAATGCGGGACCATGTAGCCACAAGTTGGACTGGACTAATTCGCTGGGCAAAGCTCCACGTGAAAGTATGTCCGCAGGATTTAAATCGGTTGGAATATATCGCCATTCCATGCCAGAGGTCAACTCTTGAATAGTTGCGATGCGATTGGAAACGAAAATTTGAAACCTGGATGGCTCGCTGCGAATCCAAGATAGCGCTACTGCAGAATCAGACCAACAATAAAACTTGCAGTCGAATAACTCCATACGAGATATTTCGTTTATGAGTTGTGCCAGCAAAACGGCTCCGCACAACTCTAGTCGGGGCACGGTCAACGATTTGAGCGGCGCCACACGAGATCTGGAACACAGCAGCTCCGCACGAGATTGGCCTTGCGTGGTCGAAATGATGTACACGCAAGCTCCATAGGCATCTATGCTGGCATCACTAAAACCATGCACTTCAATGGAAACACCAACAGAAAGTGCAAGCCTTGGAAATTTCAGCTGCTTTGTGCGCTCAAAATCTGCAATAAGATTATGCCAAGATGTTGTCAATGATGCTGAAAGGCTTTCATCCCAATCAAGCCTTTCTCTCCAAAGCGCCTGCAGGAATATCTTAGCCTTTGCGATTACTGGTCCAATAAGGCCAAGCGGATCATAAAATCTGGCAATAGTTGACAAAACAGTGCGCTTGCAAATTCGACCAGATGTCAATGCTGGCAGAAACGTGAAAATGAATAAATCCGTCGCAGGATCCCACGACAGTCCTAGAGTTTTTGTTATGTCGCTGCCATCATCAAACTTAACTAGAGTTTCTTTGTCTTCTTCCGGAACTTGTTTGAGCACATCAGGATTGCTGGAGCACCACTTCCTTAGCTTGAAATTAGCCTTGGCAAGTAGCCCTGTGGTTTGTCTCATAATTTCTATGACTTCGTTTGTAGAAGCACCACCAGTGATTAAATCATCAACATAAAAATCGCGGCGCAAGATATCGGAGCCAATAGGAAATAGCTCATGCTCATCTTCAGCCAGCTGATGCATAGTGCGAACGGAGAGAAACGAGGCAGGCTTTGTACCGTAAGTGACGGTATCAAGACGGAAAACTTGAATAGGCTTTTGAGGCGAGTCACGCCATAGAATGCATTGAAAATAGCTATCCGGATTTGATACTCGCACGCAGCGGTACATCTTGCAGATGTCTCCTGTTAAAGCGATAGGAAACGTGCGAAATCGAAGAAGCGTGTTTGCGAGCTTTGACTGAATGGAAGGACCAGCCATTAGGATGTCATTTAAAGAATGACCAGAGGATGTGGATGCGGAACCGTCAAACACGACTCTCAACTTTGTCGTTGTGCTGTCCTCCTTCAGAACGCAATGGTGCGGCAGGAAATACTTGCACAAATTTAGCGAAACTGGCGATACAAGCGACATATGACCCAACTCTAAATACTCCTTAATGAATGCAGAGTACTGTGCTTTGAGAAGTGGATTGCGTTCTAACTTTCGCTCCAAGTTTATGAACCGACGATAGGCTTGCGTATAGGAATCGCCAAGCAGATCTGTGCTGAGCTTTACAGGCAATCGGACGGAATACTCGCCAGTACGCAGGCGCCTGTAATTAGCCTTGAAATGCTCCTCGCAGTCGAACTCTTCTTTGGTGAGTTTTACAGCCGGATCGACACCACTTTCGAGTTCCCAAAAAGAGCGAACCATCTGCTCGATTCGTGTATTGCAATCCTGTGTAGACGGAGACTTGGATGCAACCAAAGCAGATTTCTGACGCTGCGAGCCACCTCCAGTAACTATCCAGCCCAAACGAGTCTTTTGCAGAAGTGGCAGGCCATCAGCCAGTTTAATCTGACCTACGCACAACAACTCGTAGAATACATTGGCACCGATAAGCATATCAATTTGCTGTGGCTTGAAGAACGCCGGATCAGCTAAGCGGACATTGCTTGGTATATCCCAATGAGATATGTCAACCGTGAAATTTGGTTGGTTCTCAGTAATGGAAGGAGCGACCAAAGCAGTAATATTTGCGGAATAGTCAGTGACCAATGATTGCAAGCATAAGTGCACAGTGCAACCATCAGACTTGAAACTGACGTCACCAAGACCAGACACAGAGGCCGACGACTTGGTCTTTCGAAGTTGGAGCCGGTGAGCGAATCGCGAAGTTATTATGTGCAACTGTGATCCGGAATCGAGCAGTGCACGGCAGGGTACCCAAGTCCCGGCGCGATTTTGAATGCTGATGACAGCGGTGGCCAAGAGCACAACATCTGAGCCGAGATTTTGGGCAGGCAATGAAGCAAGCGATGATGGCGAAACAGCTGCGAGAGCGCTACGTGGCAGTAACAATGAAGACGGCCGCGAGTGTAAGTCAGAAGCGGACGATTGCTCAGGCATCAAATTTACGGCAGCTGAATTATTAAAATGCAATAAACTGTGATGTTTGGCACCACAGGTTCTGCACGATCCAGAATTGCAAGTTCTCATTCTGTGTCCCTTTCTAAGACAATTTATACACAGAGAGAGGCGTTTCGCTTCCTTTAAACGAAGTACAGGCGACAAATTACCAAAAAGTGGGCAACTGTATATTTCGTGTGCATTTATGTCACAAAACAGACAACCATTTGCGGATGGGTTAGTGGCGACAAACGAGCGTTTGGTGTTAGTGTTTTTGTTCTTTCCCACCTGATAATTCGACGAATATGATGCCATTGCATGCTCGATGTTTTCCAATTTTTGGCACCTGCTATCCAAGAACGTCGCAAATTGCTCCCACGACGGTATAACGTTTAATGGGGCGGCTTCCTCCCACTTTGCCTGCGTCGCAGCATCCACCTTGCCCAAAATTGTCTGAACGACGATGCTGCCAGCTACATCTTGCATATTGCCCAAACTCAACAGTGCACGCATATTTGCGTTGACTTTGTCGGACAACTCTCGCAGCTTGCTTGTAGTTTCAGCCTTTTTAATGCCCAAAATCTCGGAGATGTGTGCCTGGAAAATAAGACGCTTATTGTTAAACCGCTTGTCGAGTAGGTCTAACGCCACTGAATAATTTGCACCACTTATCTCAAGCGCACGAATCGTGTCCAACGCAGATCCTCTTAAGCTTGACCTCAAATGCTGCAACTTTTCCACATCGGAGAGATCTGGATCCTTGGCGATCACTGATGTGAACATCGAAGCGAAATCTGCATATTCAGTATATCCACCACTGAATGTAGGCAACTTAAGCTCAGGCAAACGAGACCGAGTTATCACAATGGTAGACTGATCATCTTGCCGAAGCGTCGAACACGGCGGCGCGCCAGATTGCATCCTTTGTATTGCATTTAGCAGGCGGCCCTCCAAGCAGACCACCAGCTCAGCAAAGTTGCAGCGCAAACTGCTGCCAATCTCGTCAAAGTCCAGCTCCTCTAATTTGTCATGCACCAAATTAAAAGAGGCCTGAATACTTTGCAGCATTTCCACACGTTTTCGCAGCTCACTTTCTGAAATATTGTCAATTTCACAATCATTTATTTTATTTTGAATAGAAAGCGCCCACGCATATAATGATTGCGCCTTGCGCTTATAAAACTCAACACTATTGCTCGTAGCTTGCACTGCATTGCCCACAGCTGTTGACGTCGAAGCTGTTGGCGCAAGCGTCGCTGCATCAGCTACGTCAGCAGCAGCTGATGCGACAGCTTGGAAGGCGCGCATTTGACCGTCGCTCTCAGACATTGTGAACGCGAGAGAGAACCGAAAACCGAAAATAGCAGAGATAAATGACGCGCGCGAATAACTGTTTTATCTGCTGATGTTCGTTGCCCTCAAAAACGTCGCTTCACACGGCTGCTTATTGGCGGTACAGTAGGCACTATGAACTTATATTTTTGCACTTATGTACTTGAATATTTTTTGTGTACAATGAGCTCAATTATGTACGCTTTTGTTTTTTAACGCGATTAAGCAAGGTTTTGTGGAATTATTAATCACGTCGGGGTCACCAAAATGTATAATCATAAGCTTTTTTATGATTCCAAATATGCGAAATTATGTTGGCGAAATAATTGCAAAATAAGCGAAACGAAATTGTTCAATTTAAAAGATGTGCACAAATGTTTATTTTGCATAGGTAGCGATCGCCGAGATTTACAAAGTTTATGCTGGTAGACGGAAAGCTAAGCTTCTCCGTACCAGATGCGATAACGAAAAAACGAACTTGACTTGCAGAGTTAGCGACAATAACTAGTACATATGTGGCGGCTGCGCAGCAGCCTATGCAAATTTATGGCAAGCAACAAAAGGAAACGTTAAGTGCTCGGCTTGCTATGCAAAGCAAGTGACAAGAAAACGAGCACTTTGCATTTAGTTATTTACGTTACTTATTAACTATGATGTGCTGCTGGTTTTGGCTGTTTTTGGCCGGATGACCAAACAGCCATCGTGAGATAAAAGAATCAATAGAAAAGTCACTCTCAAATTATAGTTTGACCGCTTTTTTACATATGCTGCCTCGGCTCAGCTTTCCTCAGCTGCGCCGCAAATAATAGTTTGAACGCTTTTTTACATATGCCAATATTTTATATTTCTATAAGAATACTTGTATCTAGTCTTACTTGTACTTAATACTTGGATAATATAGATTTCGTACATATGTGTGGTATATAAATTTTATTGTTTATTACAAAAAAGAAACGAAATTTAATCAAAATTCTTAGCATTACATGTGCTTTCTCGCCTCAGCTTTCCTCAGCTGCGCCGCAAATAATAGTTTGAACACTTTTTTACATATGCCAATATTTTATATTTCTAAAAGAATACTTGTATCTAGTCTTACTTGTACTTAATACTTGGATAATATATATTTCGTACATAAGTGTGGTATATCAATTTTATTGTTTATTACAAAAAAGAATCGAAATTTAATCAAAATTCTTAGCAATACATGTAAGGTGGCAACCAGGCACCTATAGCAGCAAGATGGCATCCCGATACAGCAGAAGCAGAGTGTGAAGAGAGTCGTCAACGAGAGTTCGTGGCAGCAAGTCATCAGCAGGTCGTGTAATAAAGTCGTCAGCAGTCGTGCCGTATTGAAGAGCAGCAGTCAGTCGTTTCAGCCGTCAGTCGTTTCAGTGACCAGCCGTCGTCTAATCTTAATAACCGTTGTAAACTTGCACAATTGTATTAGTCGCGTTGAACTTTTACTATTCTCTTAACTGCTCTATATATTATATTCATTATATACTTGATTGATTTGCATTTACCAATAAACGGTAGTACAATCCATCCTACATGGGGGCTCAACCGAAGAGCAAGCCAACTTAGAGAAAAGTGAAAAGCAGTTTTTGTTGAAAAACAGTGAAATTTGTTATATGAAATGATTCATTCTAATAGAAAAAAAGGCAAGAAACGAGTACAGAAGCAATTACACGAAAGTGACGCCGAACAGTGTGAAGAAAGAGAAGATAGTGGTGAAATAGAAATGGACACCGAAAAGCAGTCGTTAAATTTTGAAATGTCACACACAGCAGAAATTACAGAAGAAGAGCAAAGCAGCAAGATCCGTGCCGAGTCCATGCATGAGACCGAGACAACAGTAGGGGTCGAGAAATTCACCACAACGACAAAAGCAGAAGTGCAAACAGAATATAGAACTACATCAACACAGGGTGCACAGGATGGTCAAAAGGAGAATTTTGAAAAACAATATTACAAAACTACGTAATACCTAGCATGGAGGTGCCCATCAACGTTTTTAGAAATCAAATATTCCTTCATAAAGCAGATTCTTCCGAGTACAAATTTAGCATACCCTTTCCGACATTTCACAGGCATGACATTTACCGCCAGACATATGACAACGACGAACTAAAGACGCTTTTAAAAAAATATCTTAATCCCTCGGTTATTAACGGAATTTATACAACAGAAGATGTAATGGGCAAAATTCAGGAGATTTATCCAGATAATTTTGGTAGTTGCAAGGTTAGATTTACCCAAAGAATGGTAAAAGATTTGACAAGCGAGGCACAACAGGAGTAGGAAATCCCTAAAGACATACCAATCCGGTGACGAAATATTCGTGAAAGTCAACACTAGGTTAGGGTCGAAATTATCAGCAAGATTCAGGAAAGAGATTGTACACGAAAATAACGACACAACAATCACCACAAAAACAGGCAAGATAGTACACAAGAGTAACATCAAAAACACTTAATTACAGGTGGTTGTCATGGACAACAACTGGGATGTACGGAGTCGACATAACGAACTACACAGACGCGCAAACTGCAACAATATACCTAGGACTAGGCAAAATACGTACCGCAACGACCAGAATTATTCACGTCCTCGATCTCGATCAGATAGAGAAAGCATTGGACACCATCAGATTTCACACAGAACAAGGGCTAAAATTTAGCAGCCTCTACCATACTCTGCACCACGAAATAAACCAAACCTATTCGATCCTCTACACCATAACCTCCACTTTTAATAAAAGAACCACCAGAGCCATAGACATGATAGGAACTGCATGGAAGTACGTGGCAGGAAGCCCTGACCACGACGATTTTATTAAATTGGAAGAACACATTAATAAAATAGGTTCAAACAATAACAAACAAATAATTATAAATAACCAACTAGAACAAAGACTAAATAGCTTGACTAGAATAACTAATAGTTTGACAAACACCATAAAAAGGGATGACAAATTTAATCATGATATTGCTATTAGCCTCCAAAACCAGATAAGATTAATCAAAGAAGAAGTTATTAATATTAAATACGCCATACAATGGGCAAAACTGAACATAATAAACACCTTTCTACTCGGTGAAAAGGAAATACATGAAATAGACAACATTTTTAAAATAGGAAATATGCCTTCTTTATCAGTCGAAGAGATGTTAGAATTCTCAGACGTATCAATTTTACATAATAAAACTGTACTACTATATGTGGTGAAAATACCAAATTTGGAAGAAACAGATTATGAAAATATTTTAATCAAACCAATAATAAAAAACAACACAATTGTCAACACCCAATTTGGGGAAATTTTTTCGAACAAAGAAAATATGTACGGGATCATAAAGAATTGCAAGAGTTATAATAATATAAAAATTTGCCATAAGAATGAAATTGTAAACCTTAGAAATAACACTTGTTTGCCTAGGCTCCTAAAAGGAGAGAAATCGCTGTGTGAATTCAGTAACGCCGACCACATCGACAAAATTGAAGAAATCAGCAGTGGACTCATTATGCTCAACGACTTCAACGGGATTCTGACCTTTCGGCAAAACAACACAAGAAACCTGGCCGGATCTTACCTTATTAACTTCTGGAATGAATCCATCACAATTGACAACAGAGTGTTCACCAACCTAGAAACCACAGTACTAAAAACGGGCTCCCCAGTAATCCAAATCACCCCAGAGGAGACCAAGCGACTTAGAATATTGTCTCTGGAAGCTCTAGAATCCTTACACATCGACAACACCGAGCAGCTGAATAAACTACGCATAGCAGCTCACAGCTCATGGGTCTTCACTGTCATCTGCATTGTGGTAATACTCATCAGTATATTCTACCTCAACAAGAAGAAACAGCAAAAGATAATACTGCAAATGGCTCCTCAACCTCAACTCAAAGCGATACAAGACCTACAGCCACAAAGAAATGACCAACTACATTTCAACAATATACCATTCTTTTGATGCTATTTGGAGAAGACAAAACCGCTTGAGGACAAGCGTCAATTAAAGGGGGAGGAGTTAATAATAACAACATTAAAAGTACTCTGGTCAACGCTCCGATTCGGTTACACCAGCTTGCACTGCAGAATCAGCGTCTTGTCGGCTTCCGCCACATGCCAAGCCAGCGCAGTTGCAACATAAAATTCACTGTAAGTCAAATTGTGCTGACATGGCCAAGTTTCTTCAACGTGAGGTTCGCTGCATCGCCGACCGATAGGAAGCGCCGCTGCCAGCGTCACTGAAAGCGTCCACAGCTAGCGTAGGGCTAAACTTAAGTTTGTAAATTCAGTCTTAAATTTGTATCCAAACTAAAAGGTCTTAATTGACCGATGAATAAATATAATTTTTTCCAATAATTAAACATTGTGAAATTAACTTACATACACGCATATAAACACGCATAGGTACGCGATGTAAATGTATGCTGTTTAAACTGAACATAAACATGTATTCTAATTTAATTTAATTAATTCATTCATTCATTTTTTTAATAATTTATTTTTTTTTAAATTTTTTTTTTCTTTTTGTGGAGAGTACAGGCTATTTTACTGTCGGGCTTGCTCGACTGTAGCGTCGAACACGGCGGCGCGCCAGATTGCATCCTTTGTATTGCATTTAGCAGGCGGCCCTCCAAGCAGACCACCAGCTCAGCAAAGTTGCAGCGCAAACTGCTGCCAATCTCGTCAAAGTCCAGCTCCTCTAATTTGTCATGCACCAAATTAAAAGAGGCCTGAATACTTTGCAGCATTTCCACACGTTTTCGCAGCTCACTTTCTGAAATATTGTCAATTTCACAATCATTTATTTTATTTTGAATAGAAAGCGCCCACGCATATAATGATTGCGCCTTGCGCTTATAAAACTCAACACTATTGCTCGTAGCTTGCACTGCATTGCCCACAGCTGTTGACGTCGAAGCTGTTGGCGCAAGCGTCGCTGCATCAGCTACGTCAGCAGCAGCTGATGCGACAGCTTGGAAGGCGCGCATTTGACCGTCGCTCTCAGACATTGTGAACGCGAGAGAGAACCGAAAACCGAAAATAGCAGAGATAAATGACGCGCGCGAATAACTGTTTTATCTGCTGATGTTCGTTGCCCTCAAAAACGTCGCTTCACACGGCTGCTTATTGGCGGTACAGTAGGCACTATGAACTTATATTTTTGCACTTATGTACTTGAATATTTTTTGTGTACAATGAGCTCAATTATGTACGCTTTTGTTTTTTAACGCGATTAAGCAAGGTTTTGTGGAATTATTAATCACGTCGGGGTCACCAAAATGTATAATCATAAGCTTTTTTATGATTCCAAATATGCGAAATTATGTTGGCGAAATAATTGCAAAATAAGCGAAACGAAATTGTTCAATTTAAAAGATGTGCACAAATGTTTATTTTGCATAGGTAGCGATCGCCGAGATTTACAAAGTTTATGCTGGTAGACGGAAAGCTAAGCTTCTCCGTACCAGATGCGATAACGAAAAAACGAACTTGACTTGCAGAGTTAGCGACAATAACTAGTACATATGTGGCGGCTGCGCAGCAGCCTATGCAAATTTATGGCAAGCAACAAAAGGAAACGTTAAGTGCTCGGCTTGCTATGCAAAGCAAGTGACAAGAAAACGAGCACTTTGCATTTAGTTATTTACGTTACTTATTAACTATGATGTGCTGCTGGTTTTGGCTGTTTTTGGCCGGATGACCAAACAGCCATCGTGAGATAAAAGAATCAATAGAAAAGTCACTCTCAAATTATAGTTTGACCGCTTTTTTACATATGCTTCCTCGGCTCAGCTTTCCTCAGCTGCGCCGCAAATAATAGTTTGAACGCTTTTTTACATATGCCAATATTTTATATTTCTATAAGAATACTTGTATCTAGTCTTACTTGTACTTAATACTTGGATAATATAGATTTCGTACATATGTGTGGTATATAAATTTTATTGTTTATTACAAAAAAGAAACGAAATTTAATCAAAATTCTTAGCATTACATGTGCTTTCTCGCCTCAGCTTTCCTCAGCTGCGCCGCAAATAATAGTTTGAACACTTTTTTACATATGCCAATATTTTATATTTCTAAAAGAATACTTGTATCTAGTCTTACTTGTACTTAATACTTGGATAATATATATTTCGTACATAAGTGTGGTATATCAATTTTATTGTTTATTACAAAAAAGAATCGAAATTTAATCAAAATTCTTAGCAATACATGTAAGGTGGCAACCAGGCACCTATAGCAGCAAGATGGCATCCCGATACAGCAGAAGCAGAGTGTGAAGAGAGTCGTCAACGAGAGTTCGTGGCAGCAAGTCATCAGCAGGTCGTGTAATAAAGTCGTCAGCAGTCGTGCCGTATTGAAGAGCAGCAGTCAGTCGTTTCAGCCGTCAGTCGTTTCAGTGACCAGCCGTCGTCTAATCTTAATAACCGTTGTAAACTTGCACAATTGTATTAGTCGCGTTGAACTTTTACTATTCTCTTAACTGCTCTATATATTATATTCATTATATACTTGATTGATTTGCATTTACCAATAAACGGTAGTACAATCCATCCTACATGGGGGCTCAACCGAAGAGCAAGCCAACTTAGAGAAAAGTGAAAAGCAGTTTTTGTTGAAAAACAGTGAAATTTGTTATATGAAATGATTCATTCTAATAGAAAAAAAGGCAAGAAACGAGTACAGAAGCAATTACACGAAAGTGACGCCGAACAGTGTGAAGAAAGAGAAGATAGTGGTGAAATAGAAATGGACACCGAAAAGCAGTCGTTAAATTTTGAAATGTCACACACAGCAGAAATTACAGAAGAAGAGCAAAGCAGCAAGATCCGTGCCGAGTCCATGCATGAGACCGAGACAACAGTAGGGGTCGAGAAATTCACCACAACGACAAAAGCAGAAGTGCAAACAGAATATAGAACTACATCAACACAGGGTGCACAGGATGGTCAAAAGGAGAATTTTGAAAAACAATATTACAAAACTACGTAATACCTAGCATGGAGGTGCCCATCAACGTTTTTAGAAATCAAATATTCCTTCATAAAGCAGATTCTTCCGAGTACAAATTTAGCATACCCTTTCCGACATTTCACAGGCATGACATTTACCGCCAGACATATGACAACGACGAACTAAAGACGCTTTTAAAAAAATATCTTAATCCCTCGGTTATTAACGGAATTTATACAACAGAAGATGTAATGGGCAAAATTCAGGAGATTTATCCAGATAATTTTGGTAGTTGCAAGGTTAGATTTACCCAAAGAATGGTAAAAGATTTGACAAGCGAGGCACAACAGGAGTAGGAAATCCCTAAAGACATACCAATCCGGTGACGAAATATTCGTGAAAGTCAACACTAGGTTAGGGTCGAAATTATCAGCAAGATTCAGGAAAGAGATTGTACACGAAAATAACGACACAACAATCACCACAAAAACAGGCAAGATAGTACACAAGAGTAACATCAAAAACACTTAATTACAGGTGGTTGTCATGGACAACAACTGGGATGTACGGAGTCGACATAACGAACTACACAGACGCGCAAACTGCAACAATATACCTAGGACTAGGCAAAATACGTACCGCAACGACCAGAATTATTCACGTCCTCGATCTCGATCAGATAGAGAAAGCATTGGACACCATCAGATTTCACACAGAACAAGGGCTAAAATTTAGCAGCCTCTACCATACTCTGCACCACGAAATAAACCAAACCTATTCGATCCTCTACACCATAACCTCCACTTTTAATAAAAGAACCACCAGAGCCATAGACATGATAGGAACTGCATGGAAGTACGTGGCAGGAAGCCCTGACCACGACGATTTTATTAAATTGGAAGAACACATTAATAAAATAGGTTCAAACAATAACAAACAAATAATTATAAATAACCAACTAGAACAAAGACTAAATAGCTTGACTAGAATAACTAATAGTTTGACAAACACCATAAAAAGGGATGACAAATTTAATCATGATATTGCTATTAGCCTCCAAAACCAGATAAGATTAATCAAAGAAGAAGTTATTAATATTAAATACGCCATACAATGGGCAAAACTGAACATAATAAACACCTTTCTACTCGGTGAAAAGGAAATACATGAAATAGACAACATTTTTAAAATAGGAAATATGCCTTCTTTATCAGTCGAAGAGATGTTAGAATTCTCAGACGTATCAATTTTACATAATAAAACTGTACTACTATATGTGGTGAAAATACCAAATTTGGAAGAAACAGATTATGAAAATATTTTAATCAAACCAATAATAAAAAACAACACAATTGTCAACACCCAATTTGGGGAAATTTTTTCGAACAAAGAAAATATGTACGGGATCATAAAGAATTGCAAGAGTTATAATAATATAAAAATTTGCCATAAGAATGAAATTGTAAACCTTAGAAATAACACTTGTTTGCCTAGGCTCCTAAAAGGAGAGAAATCGCTGTGTGAATTCAGTAACGCCGACCACATCGACAAAATTGAAGAAATCAGCAGTGGACTCATTATGCTCAACGACTTCAACGGGATTCTGACCTTTCGGCAAAACAACACAAGAAACCTGGCCGGATCTTACCTTATTAACTTCTGGAATGAATCCATCACAATTGACAACAGAGTGTTCACCAACCTAGAAACCACAGTACTAAAAACGGGCTCCCCAGTAATCCAAATCACCCCAGAGGAGACCAAGCGACTTAGAATATTGTCTCTGGAAGCTCTAGAATCCTTACACATCGACAACACCGAGCAGCTGAATAAACTACGCATAGCAGCTCACAGCTCATGGGTCTTCACTGTCATCTGCATTGTGGTAATACTCATCAGTATATTCTACCTCAACAAGAAGAAACAGCAAAAGATAATACTGCAAATGGCTCCTCAACCTCAACTCAAAGCGATACAAGACCTACAGCCACAAAGAAATGACCAACTACATTTCAACAATATACCATTCTTTTGATGCTATTTGGAGAAGACAAAACCGCTTGAGGACAAGCGTCAATTAAAGGGGGAGGAGTTAATAATAACAACATTAAAAGTACTCTGGTCAACGCTCCGATTCGGTTACACCAGCTTGCACTGCAGAATCAGCGTCTTGTCGGCTTCCGCCACATGCCAAGCCAGCGCAGTTGCAACATAAAATTCACTGTAAGTCAAATTGTGCTGACATGGCCAAGTTTCTTCAACGTGAGGTTCGCTGCATCGCCGACCGATAGGAAGCGCCGCTGCCAGCGTCACTGAAAGCGTCCACAGCTAGCGTAGGGCTAAACTTAAGTTTGTAAATTCAGTCTTAAATTTGTATCCAAACTAAAAGGTCTTAATTGACCGATGAATAAATATAATTTTTTCCAATAATTAAACATTGTGAAATTAACTTACATACACGCATATAAACACGCATAGGTACGCGATGTAAATGTATGCTGTTTAAACTGAACATAAACATGTATTCTAATTTAATTTAATTAATTCATTCATTCATTTTTTTAATAATTTATTTTTTTTTAAATTTTTTTTTTTCTTTTTGTGGAGAGTACAGGCTATTTTACTGTCGGGCTTGCTCGACTGTAGCGTTCTATCTTGTTAAAAGAATTTTTTCTTTGTTTAGTGCATTTGGCATTAGGGTTTTCATTAATAACTTTATACAACAAATATCAAATAGTTGGGAACATCACATACACACACTCACACACAACAAGCAACAGTTCGTGTCTATGTGTGCCGTTCTCTACGTACGGTTGAAAAAGTAAAGAGAAACATACATACATATGTATGTATGTATGTATGTATGCCTGTGTATGAATATAGCATGTATGTACATTCGTATTAATGTATACATTGGGCAATCGAACACAGTTGTTTGATTGTAAAAAAAATAATGCTCTAAAAACAACAACAACTGCAAGTCATTAGCTCGCTCTTCTTCTTTCGTTTTGACCATTTAATGTTAATTGCAAAGGCACAACGCCAAAAGTTTACAGTTACCGTCGCTAGGCAAAGACTGCGTAAGCGAAAGTAAAGCAGAAACTGAATAACGGAGCTACGCATATTCTGCTTCGCATTGCGGGCAGATGTATGTATGTATGTAGGATAGGCAGGAGATGGGAGTTGCAGTGTACAGGGTATATTCCGCATATTCTGCTTCGCATTGCGGGCTGATGTATGTATGTATGTAGGATAGGCAGGAGATGGGAGTTGCAGTGTACAGGGTAGTAAGAGAATGGTAATCGATATTACCCTTCGATAGGATTGTTGACACAAGTGAACGACACTCGTTGTTCGTCGTTCAAGGGAGAGTGTGTTGTTATACGTCCGCTAAGGCGTCAAGTTGAGTTTTATAGTAATCGTGTGTTGTGTGCATCTTTCATACAGTAAACTAAAGTAAACCTTTTTGTAAACGTAAACTTAAATACTAATATTATCGTTAAATAATTAAAGCACTGAAAATTAAACTGAATAAAATACATTTGTGTAAACCCACAAATATTGGGGGCTAGTCCGAGATAGATTTTTTTCTTAAGTGCGTGTATTTTACAAACGTTTGCATATGTGCGCATTAACGTATACCAAACTTTATATATTGTATGTCTGTATGTACACAATTCTAAGAATTTTGCGAAACGCGGCACCGTTATAAAAACCACGTGAGTGCGACTAAGAAAGAAGAGTTGCAAGTGAGAGTGAGTGAGACGACGAGCGAGCAACAATTCAAGGGCAAGCTAATGAAATGTGAATTCTAACGGAACACAAAGCAAAGCAGTTGTGGTTGAAGGACGCAGCAGAATTTTTCGACAGCGGCGAGGGAACTGCAACTGAAGAGCGCAGAGTCAACTAGGTACAAAATTGGTGTGTACGCTTGTTGATCTGCAGGTTGCAGTAAGAAGTTAACCAAAGACGAATTAGCCGCAGCGTCGAGGGAGCTGCAACTGAAGGGCGCAGAGTCAACTCGGTACAGAATTGGTGTGTACGCTTGTTGATCTGCAGGTTGCAGCAAGAACCTGAGCAATATCGAAAGAGCTGCCACGTCGAGGGAGCTGCAACTGAAGGGCGCAGAGTCAACTCGGTACAGAATTGGTGTGTACGCTTGTTGATCTGCAGGTTGCAGCAAGAACCTGAGCAATATCGAAAGAGCTGCCACGTCGAGGGAGCTGCAACTGAAGGGCGTAGAGTCAACTCGGTACAGAATTGGTGTGTACGCTTGTTGATCTGCAGGTTGCAGCAAGAACCTGAGCAACATCGAAGGAGCTGCCACGTCGAGGGAGTTGCAGTCGAAGGACGCTATTTTTGTGCAAATTAGCAGGCTGCAACAACAAAAAAGAAGTGACAACACATACACACATACTAACAGCGTGGTTGGACGCAGATGGCAACAGTAAAACTGTGGTGAGAAATTATTTAGCGTGTGTGGTGAAAAGTAGTGCACAAGCAGTTTGTATTTGAAACCAAACTGCCAACTATTTTTATTTGCTACAACAAAAATTTTCTTTACTAACTATAGAAGTTAAGATCGTTGTTAGTTGTTTGCATTATTGTTGTAATATTGAGTGAAACTTGCACCAACATGGACGCAAAATCAATTTTGGCATTGAATGTGCAATGCCTTAAGCAAAAGCTTAACGAGCTGGGGCTAAGCACAACTGGCAGGAAAAGCATACTGCAAGATAGGCTCTTAGAACATTTCCATTTAGATGTACAAGAAGAAGAAGAAGAGGCATATGAAGTAGGAAACGACAACAGTTCTTCAGGAAGTGTGTTTGAAGCCGCTCGCGATGATGTATTATGATGTGATCAGCTGTTCGCGCTTTACATTGCGAGATGTGCAAGACAGTATTTCTTCATTCTCAGGTACGGCTCAGCTTGACATTAATCAATGGTTAAGTGAATTTGAGGATGTTGCGATCACTGTTGGGTGGGACGACTTGCAGAAATTTGTGTACGCTAAACAATTGTTAAGTGGAGCTGCAAAAATATATGCTAGAGGGCTGACAGGTGTGCGCAGTTGGCATAAACTGCAGGCAATGTTAAAGAAGGAGTTTGGAAAGCAAATGTGCGCAGCAGATGTGCACAAGTTATTAAGACGTAGACAGAAACATAATACTGAAACTTTGATGGAATACTTATACAGTTTGATAGAAATAGGAAAGCCAATAAGTCTAGATGAGGAAAGCTTAGTGAACTATTTCATAGATGGAATACTGGATAGTCGAATCAACAAATCATGTTTATATCGTGCTAGAACAATAAATGAACTAAAATTGGAAATAGAAGTGTATGAGAAAATAAGTAGCCTAAACAAAGACAAGTTTTCAATTAAAGAGGGAACGAATTTTGTCAAGAAAGGCAAAGAGGATATACCAAAGCGAAACCAAATCCAGGGAACCAAGCGCTGTTTTCGTTGCAACACAGAAGGCCACATTGCAAAAAATTGTAGCGAGCCAATGGTGTGCTTTATTTGTAACAAAACGGGGCATTTGGCAAAACAGTGCCAACAAAAACAGGATAGTACAAGAAATCAACAAGCAGCTGTGTTGAAAGTTGGGAACGAAAAGACAGGCCCAATTTATAAAAAATGCACCATTGCTGGCTTTGAGTTTCAAGCTTTAATTGACACAGGGTGTGACCTATGCATTGTTAGAGAGGATTTATTTGAAAAGCTAAATGATGTGCGTCTAAAAAGAAATTCACGACAGTTGAGAGGCATAGGAAAAGGCGTGATTGTAACCATGGGAGAGTTCGAAACCAGCATGAAAATAGACAACATATGTTTCAGAGTTACCTTTAACGTCATCAAACAAAAGGACTTGGAATATACAGCTATTATAGGGAATAATGTACTTGGGTCAGTTGACATGTTATTTAGCTCGAATGGGGTCAAGTTTTTATGCAAAACAGAGGAATGGGCTGAGCCATTCAAAGGGATGTGTGTTCAGGAAGCTCTAACTGACAAATCTAATGAAGCTAAAGTCGATTTAAATCATTTACCAATATTGCAGAGAAAGGAAGTAGAGACCTTAATAGCCCAGTATGCTCCGAAGAAGGTAATCAAATCACCAGTTGAAATGAAGATTATTTTGGAGGATGACGTGCCTATATTCCAACATCCACGGAGAACTTCATTTGAAAATAAGTGCTTTATAGAAAAGCAACTTCAGGAATGGTTAGACCAAGGGATCGTGGTACCGAGTTCGTCAGAGTACGCTTCTCCAGTGGTACTGGTGTCAAAGAAAGACGGCTCGAAGAGATTTTGTTGTGACTTTAGAAGGCTAAATAGAAAAATAAAAAAGGACAATTTTCCTATGACATTAATAGACGACGTGCTTGAACAACTACAGGGGTCAAAAATATTTACAACTCTGGATCTAATGAACGGATTCTTTCATGTGCCAATCGAAGAGGGTTCCAGAAAGTTTACTTCCTTTGTGACCCATAATGGGCAATATGAGTTTACCCATGTTCCTTTTGGTATCTCAAATTCGCCAGCAGTGTTTTGTCGTTACATCAGTGCTGTATTAAGGAGCTTGATTCAATCAAAGAAAATCATCGTGTATATGGACGACATTGTCATTCCAACACAAAGTGTGGAGCAAGGAATTGATCACTTTGAAGAGTTTTTACAAGTGGCAACAAAAGCTGGTTTGCGTATTAAGTGGGAGAAAGCTCAAATCTTGAAAAGAAACATACAGTTTTTGGGGTATGTAGTTGAGAATGGGGCAATATCACCAACCGAAGATAAAGTGCAGGCAGTAGTGAATTATCCTGTTCCAAAAACTAGGCAAGCGTTGCAACGATTCTTAGGGCTTACATCCTATTTACGCCGATTTATTAGAAACTATGCTCTAGAGGCAAAGCCATTGACAGACCTACTTAGGAAGACACATACGCAAGATAGTAAATTCATCGAATTAAAGGAAGATGGTGTGATCGCTTTTGAATATCTTAAGCAGTTGATAGTTAAGGCACCAATTTTAAGGCTGTATGATCCATCCGCGGATACCGAGGTACACACCGATGCCAGCAAACATGGGTTCGGGGGAGCTTTAATGCAAAAAAACCCAGAGGACCAGTTGTTCCATCCAATTGAGTATATGAGCCGTAAAACAACACAAAGTGAAGAGAAATATAGCTCATATGAACTTGAAGTCCTAGCAATAGTTAATGCTATTAGGAAGTGGCGGGTATACCTCCTTGGTTTAAAGTTTAAAATTGTTACGGACTGTAACGCATTCGCTATGACATTAAAAAAAGAAGACGTACCTACTAGAGTAGCAAGATGGGCGCTATTTTTGCAGGAGTTCAACTACGAAGTAGAGCATAGGTCAGGCAGTCAAATGAGGCACGTAGATGCTCTCAGTCGGCTGTCGTGTCTTTTAATTGAGGATTCTACAAAATATAGATTAAAAGAGGCCCAGGATAAAGACCATTGGGTGAAAGCTATAAAAACTGTATTGAGGAACTCTGACGTGTATGAAGACTTTTTTGTACGGAACGACATCTTATACAAAGATGCAAACAAAGAATTGTTGGTTGTGCCAGAAGTAATGCAGGATGAAGTTATAAGCATCGCACACAGAGAAGGTCATTTCGGTGTTAAAAAGACTAGAGATATTCTTGAGAAAGCATACTATATACATGGGATCCAGCCAAAAATTGAAAAAATAGTAAACAGTTGTGTGGAATGTTTGATCGCAGAAGCTAAACGTGGTAAAAAAGAGGGTTTGCTAACGCCAATAGACAAAGCCCAAGAGCCACTAGGAACCTTTCATATTGATCATGTTGGTCCTCTTACGGACACGAAAAAAAAATATAATCACATAATGGCAGTTATTGATGGTTTCTCAAAATTTGTGTGGCTTTACCCTACAAAATCAACAGGGACAGAGGAAGTTCTTGATAGGCTGAGAAAACAAGCTTCGGTATTCGGGAATCCCAGGCGAATTGTTGCAGACAGGGGGTCCGCATTTACTTCAAACGCGTTTTCTGAATATTGCCTTGACGAGGGAATTCAACTTTTACATATAGCAACCGGTATGCCACGAGGAAACGGTCAAGTGGAACGTGTACACAAAATCGTCATACCCATGTTAAACAAATTATGTCAGAACAATCCAGCAAATTGGTATACACAGGTGGATAAGGTGCAGCAAATATTAAATAATACAGCACCACGAAGCACAAAATATACCCCGTTTAAAATACTCATTGGAGTTGATATGAAAACAAAAGATAAAGATATTAGAGCATTGCTTGAGGACATAGATATTGAAGAGCTTCAGGAAGATCGTGAAGAAATAAGAAAAATAGCACAAGGAAATATCGAACAGATCCAGAAAGAAAATAAGAAAAGTTTTAATAAGAAAAGAACAGTCGAAACAGTTTATAATATTGGTGATTTAGTAGCCATCAAAAGGACACAGTACGGAACGAACATGAAATTACGCCCTAAATTTTTTGGACCTTATAAAGTTGTGAAGAAAATGAATCATGGAAGATATGAGGTACAGAAAGTAGGCAAACAGGAAGGACCAAACTGTACTACAACAGCGGCAGAGTTTATGAAAAAGTGGGAATTGTTCGGGACGAACAAAGGATCAGGAGGGCCGAATGTAGGATAGGCAGGAGATGGGAGTTGCAGTGTACAGGGTAGTAAGAGAATGGTAATCGATATTACCCTTCGATAGGATTGTTGACACAAGTGAACGACACTCGTTGTTCGTCGTTCAAGGGAGAGTGTTGTGTTATACGTCCGCTAAGGCGTCAAGTTGAGTTTTATAGTAATCGTGTGTTGTGTGCATCTTTCATACAGTAAACTAAAGTAAACCTTTTTGTAAACGTAAACTTAAATACTAATATTATCGTTAAATAATTAAAGCACTGAAAATTAAACTGAATAAAATACATTTGTGTAAACCCACATGTATATGATTTGTTCTTATCGATCTCAATAAATAATTAGATTTTATTATTTAAATATTCAGCTTATTCCATTCAAACTTCGATATTTTGATGGTATCGGTGGCTTCAACTATCGAAAGTTTTACTCTAGCAAATTGAGATGAGAATTGTCAGTGCTTTTTGATCGTGGCTCATCACTGCACGGCATTGCCACGAGTGCCGTGTTTCATATTCCGAGTGTGTGCGTGACCGTATTGACTCAATATGGCACGAAAAGACTCAAATGTGAATTTAAAATTAGGATATACCCTTATAATTATTCCCCTTTTTTGCACATATATAAAACAGTTTGTCCTGACTTATTGGTGATCAACGCACAGCCCAAACGGTAAAATATGAAATTTGGACTCAAGTACCCTTTCATAGTATCCATCATAGTGTGGGAGCACACTAAGAAAGGCTTTTGGAAAATTCTAGCTCCAAAGGGGGAAAAACGAGCTTTAAAAAATATTAGTTATAATGGTCATGTTCTTTTAACGAAATAGTTTGGCAAGAACAAAAATGTAACGGACTACTGAACTATTTTTTGTCAAGAACAGAAAAAAAAAATTATGTGTAAAGTTGATTATGGGGACAAAAATGTGGAGTTGCCACTAGATGCTTATAAGTATGCGAAAGGTTAATTTTAAGGACCGAGGGGGTCCCTGAATTGATAGTGTCGTTTCCCGCCGTATGTACTGCGTTCATTTTGATGACAGTCCACAAAATTGTCGATACAAAGAAAATAAATATATACTGTTCCCAGAAACTGTTCCTATTTACTGTTCCCAGTCCCCATAATGATTGTTTGGTACAAAATAGTACATATATACTTGTATATACAACCATTACAGCGGTTAAGGAAGGTTTTTTAGTAGAACAATATTGATTGCTGAAAACAACATATAATGCAAGTTTGGTACAAAATATGAAAATCTTTTTTAAATAAGAGTACGCACAAAACAGTAGGCGGTACATTGTTCTCCCTCTATCCAACATAGTAAAGCCATCGTGAGATAAAAGAATCAATAGAAAAGTCACTCTCAAATTATAGTTTGACCGCTTTTTTACATATGCTTCCTCGGCTCAGCTTTCCTCAGCTGCGCCGCAAATAATAGTTTGAACGCTTTTTTACATATGCCAATATTTTATATTTCTATAAGAATACTTGTATCTAGTCTTACTTGTACTTAATACTTGGATAATATAGATTTCGTACATATGTGTGGTATATAAATTTTATTGTTTATTACAAAAAAGAAACGAAATTTAATCAAAATTCTTAGCATTACATGTGCTTTCTCGCCTCAGCTTTCCTCAGCTGCGCCGCAAATAATAGTTTGAACACTTTTTTACATATGCCAATATTTTATATTTCTAAAAGAATACTTGTATCTAGTCTTACTTGTACTTAATACTTGGATAATATATATTTCGTACATAAGTGTGGTATATCAATTTTATTGTTTATTACAAAAAAGAATCGAAATTTAATCAAAATTCTTAGCAATACATGTAAGGTGGCAACCAGGCACCTATAGCAGCAAGATGGCATCCCGATACAGCAGAAGCAGAGTGTGAAGAGAGTCGTCAACGAGAGTTCGTGGCAGCAAGTCATCAGCAGGTCGTGTAATAAAGTCGTCAGCAGTCGTGCCGTATTGAAGAGCAGCAGTCAGTCGTTTCAGCCGTCAGTCGTTTCAGTGACCAGCCGTCGTCTAATCTTAATAACCGTTGTAAACTTGCACAATTGTATTAGTCGCGTTGAACTTTTACTATTCTCTTAACTGCTCTATATATTATATTCATTATATACTTGATTGATTTGCATTTACCAATAAACGGTAGTACAATCCATCCTACATGGGGGCTCAACCGAAGAGCAAGCCAACTTAGAGAAAAGTGAAAAGCAGTTTTTGTTGAAAAACAGTGAAATTTGTTATATGAAATAATTCATTCTAATAGAAAAAAAGGCAAGAAACGAGTACAGAAGCAATTACACGAAAGAGAAGATAGTGGTGAAATAGAAATGGACACCGAAAAGCAGTCGTTAAATTTTGAAATGTCACACACAGCAGAAATTACAGAAGAAGAGCAAAGCAGCAAGATCCGTGCCGAGTCCATGCATGAGACCGAGACAACAGTAGGTGTCGAGAAATTCACCACAACGACAAAAGCAGAAGTGCAAACAGAATATAGAACTACATCAACACAGGGTGCACAGGATGGTCAAAAGGAGAATTTTGAAAAACAATATTACAAAACTACGTAATACCTAGCATGGAGGTGCCCATCAACGTTTTTAGAAATCAAATATTCCTTCATAAAGCAGATTCTTCCGAGTACAAATTTAGCATACCCTTTCCGACATTTCACAGGCATGACATTTACCGCCAGACATATGACAACGACGAACTAAAGACGCTTTTAAAAAAATATCTTAATCCCTCGGTTATTAACGGAATTTATACAACAGAAGATGTAATGGGCAAAATTCAGGAGATTTATCCAGATAATTTTGGTAGTTGCAAGGTTAGATTTACCCAAAGAATGGTAAAAGATTTGACAAGCGAGGCACAACAGGAGTAGGAAATCCCTAAAGACATACCAATCCGGTGACGAAATATTCGTGAAAGTCAACACTAGGTTAGGGTCGAAATTATCAGCAAGATTCAGGAAAGAGATTGTACACGAAAATAACGACACAACAATCACCACAAAAACAGGCAAGATAGTACACAAGAGTAACATCAAAAACACTTAATTACAGGTGGTTGTCATGGACAACAACTGGGATGTACGGAGTCGACATAACGAACTACACAGACGCGCAAACTGCAACAATATACCTAGGACTAGGCAAAATACGTACCGCAACGACCAGAATTATTCACGTCCTCGATCTCGATCAGATAGAGAAAGCATTGGACACCATCAGATTTCACACAGAACAAGGGCTAAAATTTAGCAGCCTCTACCATACTCTGCACCACGAAATAAACCAAACCTATTCGATCCTCTACACCATAACCTCCACTTTTAATAAAAGAACCACCAGAGCCATAGACATGATAGGAACTGCATGGAAGTACGTGGCAGGAAGCCCTGACCACGACGATTTTATTAAATTGGAAGAACACATTAATAAAATAGGTTCAAACAATAACAAACAAATAATTATAAATAACCAACTAGAACAAAGACTAAATAGCTTGACTAGAATAACTAATAGTTTGACAAACACCATAAAAAGGGATGACAAATTTAATCATGATATTGCTATTAGCCTCCAAAACCAGATAAGATTAATCAAAGAAGAAGTTATTAATATTAAATACGCCATACAATGGGCAAAACTGAACATAATAAACACCTTTCTACTCGGTGAAAAGGAAATACATGAAATAGACAACATTTTTAAAATAGGAAATATGCCTTCTTTATCAGTCGAAGAGATGTTAGAATTCTCAGACGTATCAATTTTACATAATAAAACTGTACTACTATATGTGGTGAAAATACCAAATTTGGAAGAAACAGATTATGAAAATATTTTAATCAAACCAATAATAAAAAACAACACAATTGTCAACACCCAATTTGGGGAAATTTTTTCGAACAAAGAAAATATGTACGGGATCATAAAGAATTGCAAGAGTTATAATAATATAAAAATTTGCCATAAGAATGAAATTGTAAACCTTAGAAATAACACTTGTTTGCCTAGGCTCCTAAAAGGAGAGAAATCGCTGTGTGAATTCAGTAACGCCGACCACATCGACAAAATTGAAGAAATCAGCAGCGGACTCATTATGCTCAACGACTTCAACGGGATTCTGACCTTTCGGCAAAACAACACAAGAAACCTGGCCGGATCTTACCTTATTAACTTCTGGAATGAATCCATCACAATTGACAACAGAGTGTTCACCAACCTAGAAACCACAGTACTAAAAACGGGCTCCCCAGTAATCCAAATCACCCCAGAGGAGACCAAGCGACTTAGAATATTGTCTCTGGAAGCTCTAGAATCCTTACACATCGACAACACCGAGCAGCTGAATAAACTACGCATAGCAGCTCACAGCTCATGGGTCTTCACTGTCATCTGCATTGTGGTAATACTCATCAGTATATTCTACCTCAACAAGAAGAAACAGCAAAAGATAATACTGCAAATGGCTCCTCAACCTCAACTCAAAGCGATACAAGACCTACAGCCACAAAGAAATGACCAACTACATTTCAACAATATACCATTCTTTTGATGCTATTTGGAGAAGACAAAACCGCTTGAGGACAAGCGTCAATTAAAGGGGGAGGAGTTAATAATAACAACATTAAAAGTACTCTGGTCAACGCTCCGATTCGGTTACACCAGCTTGCACTGCAGAATCAGCGTCTTGTCGGCTTCCGCCACGTGCCAAGCCAGCGCAGTTGCAACATAAAATTCACTGTAAGTCAAATTGTGCTGACATGGCCAAGTTTCTTCAACGTGAGGTTCGCTGCATCGCCGACCGATAGGAAGCGCCGCTGCCAGCGTCACTGAAAGCGTCCACAGCTAGCGTAGGGCTAAACTTAAGTTTGTAAATTCAGTCTTAAATTTGTATCCAAACTAAAAGGTCTTAATTGACCGATGAATAAATATAATTTTTTCCAATAATTAAACATTGTGAAATTAACTTACATACACGCATATAAACACGCATAGGTACGCGATGTAAATGTATGCTGTTTAAACTGAACATAAACATGTATTCTAATTTAATTTAATTAATTCATTCATTCATTTTTTTAATAATTTATTTTTTTTTAAAATTTTTTTTTTTCTTTTTGTGGAGAGTACAGGCTATTTTACTGTCGGGCTTGCTCGACTGTAGCGTTCTATCTTGTTAAAAGAATTTTTTCTTTGTTTAGTGCATTTGGCATTAGGGTTTTCATTAATAACTTTATACAACAAATATCAAATAGTTGGGAACATCACATACACACACTCACACACAACAAGCAACAGTTCGTGTCTATGTGTGCGGTTCTCTACGTACGGTTGAAAAAGTAAAGAGAAACATACATACATATGTATGTATGTATGTATGTATGCCTGTGTATGAATATAGCATGTATGTACATTCGTATTAATGTATACATTGGGCAATCGAACACAGTTGTTTGATTGTAAAAAAAATAATGTTCTAAAAACAACAACAACTGCAAGTCATTAGCTCGCTCTTCTTCTTTCGTTTTGACCATTTAATGTTAATTGCAAAGGCACAACGCCAAAAGTTTACAGTTACCGTCGCTAGGCAAAGACTGCGTAAGCGAAAGTAAAGCAGAAACCGAATAACGGTTCGCATTGCGGGCAGATGTATGTATGTATATGATTTGTTCTTATCGATCTCAATAAATAATTAGATTTTATTATTTAAATATTCAG
The DNA here is from genome assembly GCF_003285725.1 of Scaptodrosophila lebanonensis. Lineage (NCBI taxonomy): Eukaryota > Metazoa > Arthropoda > Insecta > Diptera > Drosophilidae > Scaptodrosophila > Scaptodrosophila lebanonensis. Next base: position 798,554 of record NW_022060750.1, on the reverse strand, counting down.
CTTATTCCATTCAAACTTCGATATTTTGATGGTATCGGTGGCTTCAACTATCGAAAGTTTTACTCTAGCTCTGAGATGAGAATTGTCAGTGCTTTTTGATCGTGGCTCATCGCTGCACGGCATTGCCACGAGTGCCGTGTTTCATATTCCGAGTGTGTGCGTGACCGTATTGACTCAATATGGCACGAAAAGACTCAAATGTGAATTTAAAATTAGGATATACCCTTATAATTATTCCCCTTTTTTGCACATATATAAAACAGTTTGTCCTGACTTATTGGTGATCAACGCACAGCCCAAACGGTAAAATATGAAATTTGGACTCAAGTACCCTTTCATAGTATCCATCATAGTGTGGGAGCACACTAAGAAAGGCTTTTGGAAAATTCTAGCTCCAAAGGGGGAAAAACGAGCTTTAAAAAATATTAGTTATAATGGTCATGTTCTTTTAACGAAATAGTTTGGCAAGAACAAAAATGTAACGGACTACTGAACTATTTTTTGTCAAGAACAGAAAAAAAAAAATTATGTGTAAAGTTGATTATGGGGACAAAAATGTGGAGTTGCCACTCGATGCTTATAAGTATGCGAAAGGTTAATTTTAAGGACCGAGGGGGTCCCTGAATTGATAGTGTCGTTTCCCTCCGTATGTACTGCGTTCATTTTGATGACAGTCCACAAAATTGTCGATACAAAGAAAATAAATATATACTGTTCCCAGAAACTGTTCCTATTTACTGTTCCCAGTCCCATAATGATTGTTTGGTACAAAATAGTACATATATACTTGTATATACAACCATTACAGCGGTTAAGGAAGGTTTTTTAGTAGAACAATATTGATTGCTGAAAACAACATATAATGCAAGTTTGGTACAAAATATGAAAATCTTTTTTAAATAAGAGTACGCACAAAACAGTAGGCGGTACATTGTTCTCCCTCTATCCAACATAGTAAAGCCATCGTGAGATAAAAGAATCAATAGAAAAGTCACTCTCAAATTATAGTTTGACCGCTTTTTTACATATGCTTCCTCGGCTCAGCTTTCCTCAGCTGCGCCGCAAATAATAGTTTGAACGCTTTTTTACATATGCCAATATTTTATATTTCTATAAGAATACTTGTATCTAGTCTTACTTGTACTTAATACTTGGATAATATAGATTTCGTACATATGTGTGGTATATAAATTTTATTGTTTATTACAAAAAAGAAACGAAATTTAATCAAAATTCTTAGCATTACATGTGCTTTCTCGCCTCAGCTTTCCTCAGCTGCGCCGCAAATAATAGTTTGAACACTTTTTTACATATGCCAATATTTTATATTTCTAAAAGAATACTTGTATCTAGTCTTACTTGTACTTAATACTTGGATAATATATATTTCGTACATAAGTGTGGTATATCAATTTTATTGTTTATTACAAAAAAGAATCGAAATTTAATCAAAATTCTTAGCAATACATGTAAGGTGGCAACCAGGCACCTATAGCAGCAAGATGGCATCCCGATACAGCAGAAGCAGAGTGTGAAGAGAGTCGTCAACGAGAGTTCGTGGCAGCAAGTCATCAGCAGGTCGTGTAATAAAGTCGTCAGCAGTCGTGCCGTATTGAAGAGCAGCAGTCAGTCGTTTCAGCCGTCAGTCGTTTCAGTGACCAGCCGTCGTCTAATCTTAATAACCGTTGTAAACTTGCACAATTGTATTAGTCGCGTTGAACTTTTACTATTCTCTTAACTGCTCTATATATTATATTCATTATATACTTGATTGATTTGCATTTACCAATAAACGGTAGTACAATCCATCCTACATGGGGGCTCAACCGAAGAGCAAGCCAACTTAGAGAAAAGTGAAAAGCAGTTTTTGTTGAAAAACAGTGAAATTTGTTATATGAAATAATTCATTCTAATAGAAAAAAGGCAAGAAACGAGTACAGAAGCAATTACACGAAAGTGACGCCGAACAGTGTGAAGAAAGAGAAGATAGTGGTGAAATAGAAATGGACACCGAAAAGCAGTCGTTAAATTTTGAAATGTCACACACAGCAGAAATTACAGAAGAAGAGCAAAGCAGCAAGATCCGTGCCGAGTCCATGCATGAGACCGAGACAACAGTAGGTGTCGAGAAATTCACCACAACGACAAAAGCAGAAGTGCAAACAGAATATAGAACTACATCAACACAGGGTGCACAGGATGGTCAAAAGGAGAATTTTGAAAAACAATATTACAAAACTACGTACAATAGCAGCGAAGTCGGCGATTTGGTTAAATTGTTTGCAGAAAAACTTAATCAAGAGGAAGCTACCAGAGGTTACAATATTTCAGTTGAATGTTTTTCAAAGGTCGTACCAGACTACGATGGTGTTACAATTCCGATCCGACAGTGGATTACCAATTTTATAGAAAATGCAGACGCTTACGAATTGAGTGCAAAACAGAAATATGTAAATGCACGTAATAAGATGAAGGGAACAGCAAAACTATTTCTGGAGACCACAACTGTGTCTAACTTCGAATCTTTGTGTACTGTTTTAATAAACGAGTTCGATCAACAGCTGAATAGTGCAGAGTTACACAAAAAGTTACGACAGCGCAAAAAGCAGATAAATGAAAACTTCCACGAGTATGTACTACAAATGCGTAAAATTGCAGCATTAGGTGTCATTGACGATGAATCCCTGATGAGTTATATAGCTGATGGTGTCGAGTTACGTGAGGACTTAAAATACCCATTGTATAAAGCCACTACGTATAAGGAGCTGCTGCAGGCATATGAATTAATTCAAAAGTTGACCAGAAATCATTCTACCAAACGTAAACAAAGCGGTTACCAGCGTGAAAACAGCGAAGCAGCAGAAAAGGGAAGCAAAGAGAACGAGCGCAAACAGCATTGTTTCAATTGTGGATCGACGCAACACAAGAGAGCGGAGTGCAGGGAGGAAACCAAATGTTTCAAGTGCAACGGCGCCGGGCATGTGGCCAAAACTGCGAAGTATCGAAACAAAATGTCAAAATTGTGGTAGACAAAAGCCGTAACAAGCAGATGGATATAAACAATGTTCAGGTATCATGCTTAGTGGATACTGGTGCTGACGTGTCCCTGATGCGCGAACGGATTTATCTCGACAAATTTGCTGGGTGCAGATTGCAGAAATGTTATGCGAAGTTGTATGGTTTGGGCAATGTAACAACAGCAGCGTTGGGCGAATTTTCAGCCACGGTGAGCGTAGATGAATTACACACACAACATAATTTTATTGTCGTTCCAGATGTCAAGCTTAACATTGATGTTATTGTTGGCTACGATTTTATTCGAAAGTTTACAGTCCAGTTAAACAGCGAAGGCTACAAATTCACACAGCCTAAGACAGACGTATGCGAGGATAAAAACGAGCATGAAGTTTACAATGTAGTGAGTTCGAAGGCTGAAATTGACGTTGATCAGAAATACAAGAAAGCAGTTGAGCAAATGGTAAACAACTACAAGCCGAAAAATGTACACGCAAACTGTCCTATTAAGTTGAGCATCGTACCAAATGGAAGCGTCATAGCCTTTCGAGAGAACCCAAGCCGCATGTCAAATGTGGAAAGAGAAGTTGTCAAGAAGCAGGTGGAGCAATGGTTGGAGCAGGGTATCGTCCGTGAATCGTACTCCGACATAGCAAGCAAAGTCATACTGGCCAAAAAGAAAGATGGCTCGCACAGGCTTTGTATTGATTTTCGCAAGCTGAACACACTAGTTGCCAAAGATAGATTTCCAGTTCCGATCGTGGAAGAGGTTCTTGAAAAAATGCAGAGTGCCAGGTATTTTACAGTCATGGACCTGCACAATGGCTTTTTCCATGTTGAAGTCGACGAGCAGAGTAAAAAATTTACTGCTTTTGTAACGAAGGAGGGTCTATTTGAATTTAATAAAGCCCCATTTGGCTTTTGTAACTCGCCAGCCGTATTTGTTCGATATATAAACTATATTTTTCAACAGCTGATAAATGATGGCATAATGGAGATATACGTAGACGATATTGTTATTTTTGGAAACACCGCTGAACAATGTCTAACGAACATGCGTACCGTTTTAAAACAGGCAGAGCTGTATGGTTTGGAAATAAACTGGTCCAAATGCCAATTTTTCAAATCGAAAATTTCATTCCTTGGCCACGTTGTTGAAAATGATTCTGTGTCACCAGGACAAGAAAAGTTGAAAGCAGTTAAAAATTTTCCGTTGCCTAAAAATATAAGAAGTATTCAAGCATTCCTTGGACTAACTGGATACTTTAGAAAATTTGTACAGGAGTATGCCGTTCTAGCTAGGCCGCTAACCGAGTTGTTAAAAAAGGATGCCGAATTTAAAATAGAGGGCCCACAATTGCAAGCGATCGATAAGCTAAAGTTGGCATTAACAACGGAGCCGGTGCTGAAAATATTCAATCAGAATGTCAAAACACAGTTGCATGTCGACGCATCCAAAGACGGCTTCGGCGCAACTTTATTGCAGCAGCATGAAAATAAGTGGTACCCCCGTATTCTACTGGAGTAAGAAAACATCGCCGTCAGAAGAAAAGTTGCACAGTTATCTGTTGGAGGTAAAAGCCGCATATTTAGCTATGAGAAAACTACGTCACTACCTTATGGGAATCAAGTTCGACTTAGTGACTGATTGCGCCGCGTTTAAGCAGACAAACTCCAAGAAAGAAGTACCCCGAGAAGTTGTTCAGTGGCTTATGTACCTACAAGACTTCCAGTTCAAGATCGAGCATCGAGCAGGCAACAGAATGAAGCACGTCGACAGTCTCAGCCGATACCCAATTATGGTCATATCAACGGAAGTTCACGCGCAAATAGCACGAGCGCAACAGAAGGACCAACATCTAGCAGCCGTAGCAGAGATAATAAAAACAAAACCTTATGCAGATTATAAACTTAAAAATGGTTTGGTATACAAACAGATGGAAGGTCAAGATTTACTGGCTTTACCAAAAAGTATGGAAAAAGAAATCATAAGGAGCGCTCACAATTTCGGACATATGGGTGTTCAAAAAACAATGCACTCAATACGTCAAGATTTTTATATGCCGCACATGGAAAAAAAGGTCAAAGAGTTAATCGAAAATTGTGTAGAGTGCATCATACACAATAGAAAGCTGGGCAAGCAGGACGACTTCCTGCATTGCATCGATAAAGGAGATAGTCCATTGGCTACCCTACATGTCGATCACTTGGGCACGCTGGACTCTACAACAAAAAATTATAAGTACATATTTGCGATGGTAGACGGGTTCTCTAAATACACTTGGATATACCCCACAAAGTCGACAGATGCACAAGAGGTCATTAAACACGTCGAGTCCTGGGTCAGCATATTCGGCAGTCCGCAGCGCATAATAAGCGATAAAGGTGCTGCATTCACTTCGAAGATGTTTAAGGAGTTCTGCGCAGCGAATAAGATCGAGCACGTGGAAACGACCACAGGTGTTCCCAGGGGTAACGGCCAAATCGAAAGAGTGAATAGAGTCATTCTCTCAGTATTGGCAAAGACATCAGCAGCAGAGCCGACCAAATGGTACAAGTACACGTCAAAAGTTCAACAGGCTATCAACGCGCATGTACACTCGTCAACAAAGTATACTCCTTTTGAAGTTATGTTTGGAGTGAAAATGCGTTGTGAAGCAGATACCGAAATTATCAAAATATTGGAAGAGGAATTTATTATGGGTCTACAAACCGAGCGTATCACAATCCGAAACGATGTTAAGATGCAGATACAGCAGGCGCAAGAGACCTATAAAAACAACTTTGACAAGAGGCGCAAAGGTCATCATGGCTATCAGCTACACGATCTTGTGGCAATTAAGGTCACCCAATTCGTTACCGGCAAGAAGTTGGCAAACAAATATATCGGCCCATACGACGTTGTCAAGATGAAACGTAACGGAAGGTATGAAGTCAAAAAAGTTTCTGATTTTCAGGGGCCCCAGCTGACAATAACCAGCGCCGACTTTATGAAGTTGTGGCGCTACCAAAAGCAAACACAGGACGAAGAAGCCGATACAGATTCATCTGAGACAGATGAAGAGCAGGATGGCCGAGTGTAAGGTGGCAACCAGGCACCTATAGCAGCAAGATGGCATCCCGATACAGCAGAAGCAGAGTGTGAAGAGAGTCGTCAACGAGAGTTCGTGGCAGCAAGTCATCAGCAGGTCGTGTAATAAAGTCGTCAGCAGTCGTGCCGTATTGAAGAGCAGCAGTCAGTCGTTTCAGCCGTCAGTCGTTTCAGTGACCAGCCGTCGTCTAATCTTAATAACCGTTGTAAACTTGCACAATTGTATTAGTCGCGTTGAACTTTTACTATTCTCTTAACTGCTCTATATATTATATTCATTATATACTTGATTGATTTGCATTTACCAATAAACGGTAGTACAATCCATCCTACATACATGTGCTTTCTCGCCTCAGCTTTCCTCAGATGCGCCGCAAATAATAGTTTGAACGCTTTTTTACATATGCCAATATTTTATATTTCTAAAAGAATACTTGTATCTAGTCTTACTTGTACTTAATACTTGGATAATATAGATTTCGTACATATGTGTGGTATATAAATTTTATTGTTTATTACAAAAAAGAAACGATATTTAATCATAATTCTTAGCATTATATGTGCTTTCAAAAAAGAAACGAAATTTAATCAATATTCTTAGCATTACATGTGCTTTCTCGCCTCAGCTTTCCGCTGGTTATCTAACCATGTCTTCAGCTGCGCCGCAGAACGATTTTTCAAATATGTAGAGTTTTTAATTACGTTGTTGCACTGTTTGAGGGACGGCAGATCTTTCATGGTTTTTGCATTACCGAACGCTTTCATCATTTCAAAACGCTCCTCTCTCGTCCAACGTACCCGTTTTATAAAACCAGTGGGCGACCCTGGAAAAGATCAAAAATTAAAATTGAATGTGTAAATAATAAAGGTGACCGGACCTACAAAATTTTTACTTAAGTATATTCAATACTTATAAAATAACTGTGCTCAATAAATTAGAAAATATACAACCAACAGTTGTAGGATTGAATATTACAAATTCGTAACTTTGTAAGCGTAGTACAAATTGTCAGTTAGAAAACTGAAATGATTTTAGGCAATTCTGTTCTCAAATGCAAAAAAAATTGTCAACATTTTGAAGGCTTGTACTGGACAGATCTAGAAAACTGCTGTATGATGCTATTAGGCAAGATTATATTGGATAGCTCAGAAAAGACCCAAGATATTTTCTGCTGAAAAAAAGATGAATGTATTATGAGTTACTGGATAGATCTCTTCTGGATTTAATACAAAACTAACTGCATATAGCAAGGAAAAAATTGTTTTCAATAAGCCTTGCCTGCATAGTCGTCATGACTTCGAATGAATTTTACATCTTTTTCATTCTTCTGCCCTGTGGGTATTATATTTTTCTAAAATTAAAGAAACGACGAGGTCAAAATAGATTTCATTTAAATACTTTTCTGATGGAATTTAAAAAATTTCTTCTTACTCAGGCCAATTTCCTAAATATCGATTCCCTGAATATGGTTACCATCGACCAGTACTGAATGTGTAAAAGTGATTATTATAATGATATGACTATAATGCATGTTCTGGGTTATAATACGAAAAAATTAATCTTATAGATATACAATAATAGTTTGTTACAGTTTAGCGGCTACTGTACATAAATAATGGTAATTTCAAACTTACTGCTTCGGCGCTTAGGTATGGGCGTAATATAGTCTGTACATGAAATGTACAAGAGTATATTAGGTTTGCGCGAGCTGAAAAATGTAACAGGCAGAAGGAGGCGTGGCAGACCCCACAAAGTATATATATTCTTGATCAGCATGACGAGACGAGTCGATCTAGCCCTGTCTGTCTGTCTGTCCGTCCGTCCGTCCGTATGATCACCTAGATCTCAGAGACTATAAAAGCTAGAGACACCAAATTTTGCACAAAGATGCCTTATGTGTGTACGCTATACGAGTTTGTTTTATTTTTTTGATTTTCCCCCCCACTTCTCCCCTATGGGGGTTTTCCCGATTTTCCATTCGTATAATCGCCTATATCTCGGAGACTATAAGACCTAGGAACACCAAATTTTAGTCCAAGATGCCTTGTATGAATACGCAGAAAATGTATATTTTGGAATTTCCCTCTCTCCCCCGCAAATGCGATTTTCTCTAACTCCCGTAATTCTTGGAATTTCGAACTAAAATTTTGTAAATACCCCCAGTTGGTTATTATGTGTCTGTGTGTCACTATGATAGACCGATTTAACAAGAAGTTATAGCCATAAATATATTTGCTGCTGCAGCGCTGCTCAAGCGCTGCCCAAGCGCTGCCCACAGCTGTTGTTGATGTTGCTGTTTAGTTGACTGCGAAAATGCTTACACAGACACAAATAGACGCACATAAACATACATACACTCACATAGACGCAATTGCTTTGTATATGTGCAATTACATACCCTTTACGTGAGTTCGAATACCGAGAAAGGTAAAATCGATCAAATTTTTTTAAATTTTCTTATTTTTTTTTTTCTGTAATTATTGTAAACATATGTACAGAGTATTTCAAAGTCGGGACACCCGACTTTAGCTTTTTTACTTGTTGGTATTGTGATTGTCAGGCTTACAAACATTTTCTTCTTCAGAAAGGAGATCATCATCTAACACAAAAAGAAAAATAATGCATTTATTTTTGGTGTGTTTTTATACCCAAAGGGTAAAAGGCGTGGCAGACCCCATAAAGTATATAAGTATATTATTGATCAGGATGACAAGCCGAGTCGATATAGCCATGTCCGTCTATCCGTTTGTCTGTCTGTCTGTATGAACGCAAGGATCTCAGAAAATATTAGAGCTAGAATAACCCCGCACCCCCCCCCCGCTATTCGCGATTTTCTATAACTCCCGTAATTCTTGGAACTTTGCACTAAAATTTGGTAGTTAGTGATTGTGTGTCAACTTTGTGCTGCATACACATACGCGCATATAAACACGCAAAGACACGATTCTGATGTAAATTTATTCTATTGAAATTGTACATAAACACTTTTGTATGTATGTATGCATGTGTTGAATATTTTATATTTAATTTAATTAATTATTTAAATTAATTAAATTTGTTAAAATACATTTATTTAAATTTTCCTATTTTGTGGAGAGCTTTACTCTATTTTATTGTCGGGCTTGCTCGACTGTAGCGTTCTATCTTGTATTTTTCTGAAAAGTATATGAAAAAAAAAATATCTAATTGCTTGGGAGTGGGGGTGCATCAGAAACGAAACGAAATGAACAAACTGGATCTGTCTGGGTTAAGACAGGGTTTAAAAAAATACTAATAGAAATTTACCGAGAGGTTTTTGCGGGCAATACTCCTCATCATTTATGTCATTTATGTCATTATTTGCGGGCTGGAAGTTTTCGTCATCAGAAAGCGCTACATCTACGTAAAAAATTTGTTCGAAATATATTTTTAGTTTATACTTATTATTTTATGAATCGGTTATTTGTAACTTTCTGTACATTAATAGCAGTCGAGATCTTCGTATAAAATAACACAAGGACAATTAATTTAAAAACATTTTGTTAATAACAATATTATTACCAATAAAACAGCCTTAGCCAATTTAATATAAAACAAGAGAGAACGCTACAGTCGAGCACAGACAGTGTAATACCCTGTACCCAGGCAAATTTCCGACATTGGTCTATATGCGCCCCCTAGCTGCAGCAAAAAGAAGAAGAGCGTACCTGATGCTGCAGCTTGGAGGCGAAGTACTGGAGCGACACTGTTTCGCTAATAACTTTTCTTAGAATTGTCCGAATGGGATGAAATTTGAAACCAAAGTAGTTAATTATATTGCGTGTGCAAAATTTGGTTTATGAAGTTTTTGAAATGTAGACAGTATTGACGAAATTCTGTAGCGGAGGAAGGGGAGGGAATTTCAAAAAAATAAAATAAACTCCTCCTTTCTCGGACATAGGAGAATCTGGATACCAACTTTGGTTATTCCAGCTTTTATAGTTTCATCGAGACAGACGGACAGACAGATGGACAGACATGTCTAGATCGATTTCTCTCCTCATGCTGATCAAGAATATATATACTTTATGAGGTCGGAAATGCTTCCTTCTGCCTGTTACATACTTTGCACAAACCTAATATATCCTTTTTACCCTACGGGTACGGGGTATAAAAAAGATTTTCGGAATTTAATTTGAAGCTTATGCCTAGGGTCGTTCTAGAATAGCTTTTAGAGGGTAAGTATATTATTACTAAAGCTAAGTAAACTACAAAATAACAAACTCAAACAAGGACGACACTGTCCGACCACAATTAAGGTCAGCACATTAATACACACATTAGTACACATATTAGGTCAACATAAGTTGTTTCTGGTGTTAAAATAATAGTGTTCAAAGATGATGAGTTGACAGCTTAGGTTTTATTAAATGGCAATTACGAGTTAATAGTGATTAGGGCTTGATGTGGAATAAAATTATTTATAAATAATTCTACTAAGAAGGTAATACATACTATTAGGGTCATTTTCATCATTATCAGCATTATCACTATTAAGTGCAGCCATTAATAATTGTGAGACTTGTGTTATTTCATCATAAGCTGCATTGACTCTATAAATATTTTTATACCCTGTACCCAAAGGGTACAAGGGTATATTAGTTTTGTGCGAGTGCACATGGAACACACAGAAGGAGGCTTGGTAGACCCCACAAAGTATATATATTCTTGATCAGCATGACAAGCCGAGTCGATATAGCCATGTCCGTCTGTCTGTCTGTCTGTATGAACGCAAGGATCTCCGAAAGTATAAGAGATAGAATAACCAAACTTGGTATACAGATTCTCCTGAGACCGAGAAAGGACGAGTTTGTTAATTTTTTCTGATCCACCCCCCCACTCCCCCCCCTATTAACGATTTTCTATAACAACCGTAATTCTTGGAATTTTGAACTAAAATTTGGTAGTCACATTAGGTTAGTAATTATATATCCGTATATATATCCATGTGCACATTATGATAGAATGATCGGAAAGAAAGTTATAGCCATATAACCAGGCCCAATGCACACATACATACATATGTACAAGTACACAAACACGCATAGACACGATTCTGATGTAATTGTAAATGTATGTATGCATGCATGGAATATTTTATATTTAATTAGTTAATATTTAGTTAATTAATTAAATTAATTTAGTTAATTAATTTAATTAAATTAATTAATTTATTTAATTACTTTTTTGTGGGGTGGTATAGGGTATTTAAGAGTTGAGCCTGCTCGACTTTAGCATTCCTTTCTTGTTATGAATATCCTTGTTGTGACCCATAAAACCTGCTAGGCGATCAATTTGAGAATCTGCGACATTTAACAATGAAGTATATGTTGCTAAATGTTTACGCAACATAGTGCCTCTTAAAGCTTGTGGGTTAGAAGCACCGCATTCTTCAGCAAATTTTTTTAATATGGGACATGCTCTTATGTATTCCTTTGCGGAATCTGCAGAGCAGAACACATATATTTTATTTTTTATTCCAGCTTTTTTGCGATTGTCCAGTATGGTATCAATGCAAACATGGTCAAATGGCGTTAAAAGAACTGATACAGTTCTGCCAAGTTTACCTCGAATTGTTACCCTTGTGTACTGCTTTGCAAATTCTTGTGTTTTTTTTTTATACCCTGTACCCAAAGGGTACAAGGGTATATTAGTTTTGTGCGAGTGCACATGGAACTCACAGAAGGAGGCTTGGTAGACCCCACAAAGTATATATATTCTTGATCAGCATGACAAGCCGAGTCGATATAGCCATGTCCGTCTGTCCGTCTGTCCGTCTGTCCGTCTGTCAGTCTGTTCCGTCTGTCCGTCTGTCTGTCTGTCTGTATGAACGCAAGGATCTCCGAAAGTATAAGAGCTAGAATAACCAAACTTGGTATACAGATTCTCCTGAGACCGAGAAAGGACGAGTTTGTTCATTTTTCTGATCCGCCCCCCCACTCCCCCCCTATTACTGATTTTCTATAACTCCCGTAATTCTTGGAATTTTGAGCTAAAATTTGGTAGTCACATTAGGTTAGTAATTATATATCCGTATACCAAGTTTCATTATGATAAAATGATCGAAAAGAAAGTTATAGCCATATAACCAGGCCCAATGCACACATACATACATATGTACGAGTACACAAACACGCATAAGGCACGATTCTGATGTAAATGTAAATGTATGTATGCATGCATGGAATATTTTATATTTAATTAGTTAATATTTAGTTAATTAATTAAATTAATTTAGTTAATTAATTTAATTTAATTAATTAATTAATTAAATTACTTTTTTGTGGGGTGGTACAGGGTATTTAAGAGTTGAGCCTGCTCGACTTTAGCATTCCTTTCTTGTTTTGATTTTAGAAACCTAGTTTTAGGTCGATTAACCAATCGAAATGTGGATTTTTCAAGCAAACTTTACAGCTCGTTTTCCCCCCTGTGGAGCTACAATTTTTAAAAATCCTTTGATAGAATACTTGAGCCCAAATTTCAGCTTCCTAGCTTTTACGGTTTGGGCTGTGGGCTGTGGGCTGTTGACGTAGTTTCCTTTTGCCCCATAATTCAGTCTGTGTGTCCTAGACAAGTTTCAAAATACCGAGTATGCAGTTTTATTTATATTCTGTTTTTGATTTTAGAAAGCTAGTTTTAAGTCAATTAATCAATCGAAATGTGGATTTTTATACCCTGTACCCGTAGGGTAAAAAGGGTATATTAGGTTTGTGCAAAGTATGTAACATACAGAAGGAAGCATCTCCGACCCCATAAAGTATATATATTCTGAATCAGCATGACGAGAGAAATCGATCTAGACATGTCCGTCCGTCTGTCCGTCCGTCTGTCCGTCTGGATGAACGCGAGGATCTCAGAAACTATAAAAGCTTTATATAACCAAAGTTGGCATCCAGATTCTCCTAGGTCCGAGTAAGGACGAGTTTATTTTTTTTTTTTTAATTTTCCCCCCCTCCCCCCGCTACAGAATTTCGTCAATAGCGTCCACATTTCAAATGCTACCTCAACCAAACTTTGCACACATAATTTATATATAATTGTCTACTGTTGTTTAAAATTTAATCGAATTCGGTCAATTCTGTGAAAAGTTATTAGCGAAACAAATTCTCTACAGTACAACCCCCACAAACTGCAGCAACGAGTTCGCTCTTCTTCTTCCTCTTTTTGCTGCTGCTATGGGCGCATATAACTCAGTGACGGAAGTTTACCTGGGTACAGGGTATTACACTGTCGGGCTTGCTCGACTGTAGCGTTCTCTCTTGTTTTTTGTTAGTTTATTGAAATTATCCACCTTTTCATTTATGGCTTGCGCACTTTTATAAATTTCCACAGTTAATCTCTCTAATTCACCAACCCGTCGACGGTTGAAAATGAGCAAGTTTACTAAAGTGCTTTGTACCAGCACAGACCAAGTTTCAACACATTAAGTATTTTTTAAGAACTTAACAGCTTCTGTAGCTTTTTCTTTGACATATTCGAACAGTATTTTAATGTCTTCTTTAGTAGGAAGTATAATTTTAGCGGCGCGTCTTTTGGTAAATTAATCTTCAACAGCTTTTTTGTTGATATTTATAAATATGTCATGCTCCCATAACTTTATAAAATCGTTGACAGATTGTCGTTTTTCCTGATTTTCCTCTTTAACGTGTTCCGCCCACAAAATCTTCGCAGTTTTTTTAATTAGTGTAGTTAATTTTGTAGTTAAGGAAGGAATTTCAAAGCTTCATTATCCCATTTGGCAACTATTCGTATACTTTGGACAATTATATCTGTGTGTTTGAGAAGAATGGCATCCTCCAAATCCTTTATTTCGTTGCAATTCTCTTTAAGACAAATTAGAAGGCGACCCAGAGACCTCATGTTTTGCCGTATCATTTCATGCTGAAACTTTTCCCGCTTCTGACACTCAAAGTTTCCATATAAAACAATCAGTCGATCGTATAAAACAGTGTCAGATATTTCATCATCCTTAAAATAGGGCATAACTTGGCGCCGTAAAATGTCGTTAGCTTGTTTATGCATAAAACCTGTCACTTTTCGTCCATTTCGTATAGTATCGCGAGTTCCTTTTTTATAGGAGTTGCTTGAACAATTTCGTATATGAAATCGAATGGTAGATTTTGGGAAAAATCCTCGGCAAAATGTGCAGGTAATAAAATCTTTTGGTCGGAGAGTAGAGTTAGCTCCTTTTTGTCGAGGAACAATTAAAGTACCGGTGTTCAATATATCGTCGGTATTATGCAAAAAATCACCTTCTTTTCTTATTTTATCAATCATATGTTTACGCTCAGGTCCACTTTTTGGGTATCTTAGAAAACTTTTTACCTCCTGCTCATTTTTATGTTTGGCCTCAAGATGACGAGCAAATTTTGTCTGCAAAGTTTTGCAGAACTTACAAAAATGTTGTTTGCATTTTTTTTTTGTGTAGAACATGGTATAAATAGGTCTTTTAAATCATAAAGAGGAGTTTCAGTAGTAGAAATAGATATACTATTATTTATGGACGAATCATTTATGTTTTCATTTGTAGATGTTCGAAAATTATCATTAGACTGCATTGTAGAGTCTGGCCAATTGGAGCCAAGTTCATTAAGTTCGTCTGTAAAGCCGCTAACGAATCTTGAACTCTCAGTTTGGAAAGTCCCATCAGCTAATTCGGAAGAATCTTAAGTTAATACGAAAACAAAAATACTGTTTTAATTAAAAATTAAACGGGAGAATAAACCGACTTGGATGAAATTAAAAACAAAATTGCATATAGATTATGTGTACAAAGTTTGGATTATGTAGCTTTTGAAATGTAGACAGTATTGACGAAATTGAATTTCAACGTGAACGGTGAACGGAAAATTAAACAAATAATTAACTAGTGCAAATGGGCTACTTACTAAGTATATTCAAGTCTTCGTTTATAAATTCAGTATGTATTTGTTCATCAGCATCTGTTAAATAAAAGATATAAACACATTTAATTTTTGCTTAAGCCAGTGAGAATGTTACAGTTGAGCAAGCCCGATAGTGGCATACCCTATACACAAAAAAAAAACTTCCATTATGTTATATGCGTTGTTTCGCGCATATCGAAGGCAAAAAAAGAGCGACCACGTTGCTGAAGGTTAGTGGCGTAGACAAAATGAGTTTAATTAAATGAGGCCAACCGATAAACACTATTATACTGAATAAATGAAAACATTTTTAATAAATAAATAATGTATCTCAAAAACGTTTCGTCTTTTTACATAGGCAAATTACTGTAAAATCGACCCCTATATACATGGTGTCCATTAAAGGCCAGTAGTGAGAAGACCTTAAAAATGATAATTGAAATGCTGCATATTATGTACGAAAAAGTTAATTTTTCTAATATAAAAATTTGTAACAGTCTAGAGTCTATTGTATATTCTGTTCTTTAAATAATGGTAATTTCAAACTTACTGCTCCGGCGCTTGCGTTCGGGCGGGATGAATTCCTCATCATTATCATTGGTATTGTCATTGTCAGGCTTACGAACTGATTCTTCTTCAGAAAAGAGATCATCTATCACAAAAAAATAATAATAATTAGAATTATATATGTTATTTTTTGGGAAGCTAAACAAAATGCTTACTCAAAGTAGTCTCTATTAGATATGTATTCTAAAACAACATTCCGGTGTTGTAGAACAATTTAATACATACACTGGTCGTTACTTGAATAAGAACATAATTGAGTTCAGATTATTTTCAGTTTTCCCCATTATACTTGTATTTTTAATACAAATTTCTTTGGTTTCTAACTTTTTAATACTACCGTTTTTTTTTTAGCCATTTTTGGCTCACAAATACAGAACGCAAAAATGCACCTTTATTTTTGCAGATTGCTTTGATTGCAGCTCGTTCAAAAATAGCGCGTCATTAAAATAAGAACATGATACTATTAGTCTTTCGATCGCTTTGATGTCAGGTTTGACAGATATATGTTTTATTAACCGATTTGGATGAAATTTGAAAGAAAAGTAGATATTTGTATAACGATTACGTGTGCAAAGATTGTTTTTTTTTTTTTTTTTTTTTTTTTTTTTTGTAGCTTTTGAAGTATGAACAGCTCGTTGGGTTTCTGCGCGCAACTATATGACCTGAAATCGGAATGTAAACTTTTTTTACGATTAAAAAAATTATGGAGAAACATCAAAGTCGCCAAGACGGTGTTGTCGTCTACGGAGATACATCTATATATATAAAACAGTTTGTCCTGACTGACTGACTGATTGGTGATCAACGCACAGCCCAAACGGTAAAGGCTAGGAAGCTGAAATTTGGACTCAAGTATCCTATCATGGTGTAGATGCGCACTAAGAAGGGATTTTGGAAAATTCGAGCTCCAAAGGGGGGAAAAGTAGCTCCAAAGTTTGTTTGAAAATTCTGCATTTCTGAATCGATCAACTTTAAATTTGGTTTTTATAATCTATAAAAGAATACAAACAAAACTGCATACTCGGTTTTTCGAAATTTGTGTTGGAGCTTGAATTATTGGGGTTTTAATATTTATTCATTTTTTCAAATGAAAAGTTTGTGTTATAAATTTTGTCCGATCGATTTCAAATTTGGGTAATATAATCTACGTAACTAAAATTACAACTTTGCATTTAACGATTTTTAAAATATGCATTTTACAAATGCAGACAGAACAAACAATACAAAATATCAAACAGTTGGGGACAACTAAGTATACATACACACACACATACATATATACCAGCAGCTGTTCGTGTAGTTGCGTGCAAACGGAAGTAGCCAAAGCAAAATGTGAGACACTAATGTGTGAATGTTCATTTGTACAAATGTATGTACATATATACATACATACATATGTATAAAAGTACATTCGTCTTGCACTGACAGGGCAAGAAATGTTAATTAATTAAAAATTATTAACATTATAACATAAACATTTTTATGTTATTTTTTCTTTGTTTAGTACATTTGGCATAAGGGATTTTAGGACAACGGACTACAAGGGCGTACGCAGGTTGGGTAGGGGGGACATTGCTCCCCTTAGAAAGAATTTCGCATTATGAATTACACCAGCACCATATGTATTACATACGTACATACATATATACATACGTCTGTATGTATAGTATGTACATATGTACATCAATAAGTATGTATGTACGTACATACATTCTTATATACATATATAGGTTTGTATGTATGCAGTGGGCCATCGAACACTGTTGTTTAATTGTAATAAATAGTGTTCTATGTTTTCAAATCAAAATTTTTAAAACAACAACAACAAGTTATTGGCTCGCAAAACTTCTTTCGTTTTGATAATTTACGGCTGTTAATTGCATACGAAAAATGCCAAAAGTTTACAGTTACCGTACACACACAAATACATTTGTATGTATGTATGTACATATGTGTACAGTGAACAATCGAATACAGTATTATAATCAATAACTCTCAAACGATGTTTTTCGATGTATTTGTATTCGACATGTATTACGATATATCAACACAAGTATCGATATTTTCGATATATCGCATTTAATTTTATTATTGGGGTTTTAATATTTATTCACTTTTTCAAATGAATAGTTTGTGTTATAAATTTTGTCCGATCGATTTCAAATTTGGGTAATGTAATCAACATTATATCAACAAATTGGCATTCAACGATTAAAATATAGCAATATGTTTTTTACTTGCCATATATCAAATATCAAATAGTTGGGGACATCGCATACACACACTCACACATGCATACAACAAGCAACAGTTCGTGTCTATGTGTGCCCATGCATACATACATATGTACATGCATATGCATGTATGCCTGTATATGTATGTAGCATGTACATACAAAACAACAACAACAACTTTAAGTTGTTGGCTCGCACATCTTCTTTCGTTTTGACCATTTAATGTTAATTGCAAAGGCAAAACGCCAAAAGTTTACAGTTACCGCTAAGCAACGACTGCGTAAGCGATAGTAAAGCAGAAACCGAATAACGGAGCTACGTATATTCTGCTTCGCATTGCGGGCAGATGTATGTATGTATGTATATGATTTGTTCTTATTGATGTCAATAAATAATTAGATTTTATTATTTAAATATTCTGCTTATTGCATTCAAACTTCGATATTTTGATGGTATCGGTGGCTTCAACTATCGAAAGTTTTACTCTAGCAAATTCAGATGAGAATTGTCAGTGCTTTTTGATCGTGGCTCATCGCTGCACGGCATTGACACGAGTGCCGTGTTTCATATTCCGAGTTTGTGCGTGACCGTATTGACTCAATATGACACGAAAAGGCTCAAATGTGAATTTAAAATTAGGATATACCCTTATAATTATTCCCCCTTTTTTGCAAATCGTCTATCTTAAAACGTTGCGTTATCTCTATATATAAAACAGTTTGTCCTGACTAATTGGTGATCAACGCACAGCCCAAACGGTAAAAGATGAAATTTGGACTCAAGTATCGTTTCATAGTATCCATCATAGTGTAGGAGCACACTAAGAAAGGCTTTTGGAAAATTCTAGCTCCAAAGGGGGGAAATCGAGCTTTATAAAATATTAGTAATAGTGGTCATGTTCGTTTAACGAAATAGTTTGCCAAGAACAAAAATGTAACGGACTACTGAACAATTTTTTGTCAAGAACAGAAAATGTTCAATTAAATACCTTAAATGCCTTCCTACTGGTAACTTAAAGGGTGAAAGCATATGTAGGTTATGCACACACAAAATAAATACAATTGGAAACATTATATTGAGCCGGGTTAAGACGGGCAATACCTGCTAGTCGTTTTATAAAAGTTGTGAACTTCAATTTCTAACTGATTTGCAAAAAAGTTCTGGTGAAGACATTTTTTGTACTGGCTTTCCGGAAAAGCAGGAAGGAGGTGCTTCGAAATGCCTTTAAAGCAACCTAGTCAGAAATTTATCTTATAGTAACTACGTTAGCATTTATGATTCTCTCTAAAGTCGTACATACCAAGGTACATTAAAAAAGGATGGATGCACACATTAGTGAAACATTATGAATATTATAGACTCATCATTAAATATCCAAAACATCCATGTTGTTATTTATTTTTCTCAATATTGAAATATAATTAATAAGTGTTTTTATTCAAGTGACTTCAAAAAACATCTTTATTTTGCAGTTGAATTTGTAAAATTTGATTAATTAAGAGATAACGCTACAGTTGAGCAAACCCGACAGTAATACCCTCTACACAGGCAAACTTCCGAAACTGAGCTATATGCGCCTCTAGCAGAAGAAAAAGGAAGAAGAAGAGTAAACTTGATGCAGCAGTTTGTGGGTATCGTCCACATGGCAGTTGGCGGCTGTCAGTCGCTATACCAAATGCTCTGATTAAAACGCAATTTGTAGAGTTGCAATCAAATGAGTGTCTACGCTAAATTTTAAATCGTCCACTTTTAATAAAAGCCAATTTTGCTATAAATAGATGATTGAAGGAAAGCAAAGTATAAAGTATAATATTAAACGTACAGGATTGTAAAAGTATAAAGATCTTTAAACTATCTATTTGGACGATTTAATATGTTGACCTGTGTATGTATGTAAGTAAGAAATATGATACAAATGTGCGAATTCTTGAGGATTGTATGTATGTAAATAGTACACATAAATTTGTATTTATAATAATAACTGCACTTGTACATACATACATGCATATGTTCATATGTAGAAAAACCCATACAAAATTGTGTGTATGCTCAAATGTATACATATATACATATATGCATGTACTAGCAGGTATTGCCCGTCTTAACCCGGCTCAATATAATGTTTCCAATTGTATTTATTTTGTGTGTGCATAACCTACCCATATGTTTTCACCTTATAATTTACCAGTAGGAAGGCATTTAAGGTATTTAAATGAACATTTTCTGTTCTTGACAAAAAATTGTTCAGTAGTCCGTTACATTTTTGTTCTTGCCAAACTATTTCGTTCAACGAACATGACCACTATAACTAATATTTTTTAAAGCTCGTTTTCCCCCCGTTGGAGCTAGAATTTTCCAAAAGCCTTTCTTAGTGTGCTCCTACACTATGATGGATACTATGAAAAGATACTTGAGTCCAAATTTCATCTTTTACCGTTTGGGCTGTGCGTTGATCACCAATTAGTCAGGACAAACTGTTTTATATATAGAGATAACGCAACGTTTTAAGATAGACGATTTGCAAAAAAGGGGGAATAATTATAAGGGTATATCCTAATTTTAAATTCACATTTGAGCCTTTTCGTGTCATATTGAGTCAATACGGTCACGCACAAACTCGGAATATGAAACACGGCACTCGTGTCAATGCCGTGCAGCGATGAGCCACGATCAAAAAGCACTGACAATTCTCATCTGAATTTGCTAGAGTAAAACTTTCGATAGTTGAAGCCACCGATACCATCAAAATATCGAAGTTTGAATGCAATAAGCGGAATATTTAAATAATAAAATCTAATTATTTATTGACATCAATAAGAACAAATCATATACATACATACATACATCTGCCCGCAATGCGAAGCAGAATATACGTAGCTCCGTTATTCGGTTTCTGCTTTACTATCGCTTACGCAGTCGTTGCTTAGCGGTAACTGTAAACTTTTGGCGTTTTGCCTTTGCAATTAACATTAAATGGTCAAAACGAAAGAAGATGTGCGAGCCAACAACTTAAAGTTGCTGTTGTTGTTTTGTATGTACATGCTACATACATATACAGGCATACATGCATATGCATGTACATATGTATGTATGCATGGGCACACATAGACACGAACTGTTGCTTGTTGTATGTATGTGTGAGTGTGTGTATGCGATGTCCCCAACTATTTGATATTTGATATATGGCAAGTAAAAAACATATTGCTATATTTTAATCGTTGAATGCCAATTTGTTGATATAATGTTGATTACATTACCCAAATTTGAAATCGATCGTTAAATGCAAAGTTGTAATTTTAGTTACGTAGATTATATTACCCAAATTTGAAATCGATCGGACAAAATTTATAACACAAACTTTTCATTTGAAAAAATGAATAAATATTAAAACCCCAATAATTCAAGCTCCAACACAAATTTCGAAAAACCGAGTAAGCAGTTTTGTTTGTATTCTTTTATAGATTATAAAAACCAAATTTAAAGTTGATCGATTCAGAAATGCAGAATTTTCAAACAAACTTTGGAGCTACTTTTCCCCCTTTTGGAGCTCGAATTTTCCAAAATACCTTCTTAGTGCGCATCTACACCATGATAGGATACTTGAGCCCAGTTTTCAGTTTCCTAGCTTTTACCGTTTGGGCTGTGGGGTGTTGATTGTGTTTCAATTTTTCCACGGAAAACCCCCCCTTTTTCATGCCCCAGGAAAAATGGTGAAAAACCAAGTATACAGTTTTTCTTGTATTCTTTTTGAGAGTATACAAACTAAGCTTGAAGTTAATTGGATGAAAATTGTAGATTTTTCATACAAACGTTGGAGCCCGTTTTCCCCCCTTTGGCGTTCGAATTTTCCAAAACCGCTTCTTAGTGCTCACCTACACCATAGAAGACAACATGTGTCAAATTTTCAGCCTCCTAGCTTTTACCGTTTGGGCTGTGCGTTGATTGCACATAGCTTTTCGTGTACCGAATTTTCCACCGGAAAATCATTATTATTCAGGCCGCAGGAAAAATATTGTAAATCCAAGTATACAGTTTTTTTTGTATTCTTTTTGAGAGTATACAAACTAAGTTTGAAGTTAATCGGATGAAAATTTATAACACAAACTTTTCATTTGAAAAAATGAATAAATATTAAAACCCCAATAATTCAAGCTCCAACACAAATTTCGAAAAACCGAGTAAGCAGTTTTGTTTGTATTCTTTTATAGATTATAAAAACCAAATTTAAAGTTGATCGATTCAGAAATGCAGAATTTTCAAACAAACTTTGGAGCTACTTTTCCCCCTTTTGGAGCTCGAATTTTCCAAAATACCTTCTTAGTGCGCATCTACACCATGATAGGATACTTGAGCCCAGTTTTCAGTTTCCTAGCTTTTACCGTTTGGGCTGTGGGGTGTTGATTGTGTTTCAATTTTTCCACGGAAAACCCCCCCTTTTTCATGCCCCAGGAAAAATGGTGAAAAACCAAGTATACAGTTTTTCTTGTATTCTTTTTGAGAGTATACAAACTAAGCTTGAAGTTAATTGGATGAAAATTGTAGATTTTTCATACAAACGTTGGAGCTCGTTTTCCCCCCTTTGGAGCTCGAATTTTCCGAAACCCCTTCTTAGTGACTACTTTCACTATGAGAGAAATCTTGTGTCCAAATTTCAGCTTCCTAGCTCTTACCGTTTGGGCTGTGCGTTGATTGCCAATCAGTCAGTCAGGACAAACTGTTTTATATATATAGAGATTGGCATGTGCACCAGCGTGAGGACGCGCACTATTTTCGCGCCTTTATACTGGTATACAGGTATGTCTATGCTAACTTTATGTATATACATACATACATACGTACATGTATACGCGTAATTCTTTCAATGGGACTCACGCTGTTTGCGCGCCTTTTTATATACATACATATGTATGTACATAAAATAATTTTGCATACACATAGTACATACATGTATACCAGTGCGCTTACCTTAAGATTGCATAAAGAACATACATATATATGTACATAATAATACATATGTATGTAAAATTTATACATGCATACATATGTAAGTGTAAAGTTGTAAAGTATCAATATGCGTATGTACTTACCTAGTTTTGCATTAAGCTCTTTGCATTTCTTTATTAATAAACCAGCATTATCTAAAATACACTGATGTATTATCCGTATTTATAATCTTAATAATTATTTCGACTTACCATTGGATTCAATTATCTCGGCTTCATACTTGCATCCGCCGAATTTTGCTTGACACTTTTGCCCAGTATTATTAGAAATCTTTTTGCTGGGCAACACATAAAAATCTCCGCACTTTATTAAGAAGTACATATCACTACCGCTCATGATGACTTCACTCCGTGATATGATTTCAGACGCTTAGAGATGCATTGAATTGATTGGAATCAGTTCAATATAACGGCTCACTAACTTAAAAAAAGAACTTTCAGGTTCATTTGAGTCAAATTATTGCTCGATATGAACACTTAAGTTCGATAACACAATGTAGCAAAACAGTCTTATCGCAATTTTAATAATTACCCTTACAGAGCATGTATTCTCACCATTGCTATATTTGTAACACATCGCATGTAGCTATAATAGGAATGATTGGTGTATAATTTACGCTTGCTATAATAGCATGATTTTTTACACAATCGCAGTTAAATTGAAATTTGTAAATTTTTATAATGCCTACTACTATCAAAAAGCACTCAAAGGAACGATTGTAAATAAATCACATTTAGTATTAAAGCGATTTATGGTTAGCTATGACTTTTCCACCAAAATGTGTATTAATAGATTTCTTATTATTCAGTAATATAATCTAAAGTTTCATCAAAATCGTCGCACTTTATCAAATAGCCGTCATAGGAACATCTGATAAAATAAAACAAGAGGGAACACTACAGTCGAGTAAGCCAATCAGTGGAATAACCTGTACCCAGACAAATTTCCGTCACTGTGTTATATACGCCCCCTAGTAGAAGCAAAAAGAAGAATAAGAGCGAACTTGAAGCTGCAGTTTGTGGGCGTAGTACTAGAGTAAAACTGTTTTGCTAATTACTTTTCTTAGAATAGACCGATTTGAAAATTTAAAACAAGAGTAGATATTTATATATAAATTACAAGTGCAAAGTTTGGTTAATATTGCCTTTGAAATATTGATCCAAATTGAACCAGTATGCATATTTATAGCTGTCATCAGTACGATTGGTGAATAAATCACTCTTAGTCTTAGAAAACTATAAGTTTTATTATGATTTTCTCATTGAAATCTATTTACGGATCTCTTATTATGCCTCAACATATCATATAGCATTCAAAGGAACAATTTGTGAATAAGTCACTTTTAGTTTAAAAACTGTATATCATTTTACGAGTTTTCCACCAAAATGTGTATTTATGGATTTTTTATTATGCCTAAGCATAATCTGAAGGTTCATCACAATCTGAGCAGTATGTCATATCACTGCCATAAGTACGATTGGTGAATACATCACTCTTAGTCTTAGAAAACTATAGGTTTATTAAGATGTTCTCATTGAAATCTATTTACGGATTTCATATTATGCCATAACATAATCTGAAATGGCCTCAAATTCGGAGCACTATATCGTATAACATTCAAAGGAACAATTTGTGAATAAGTCACTTTTAGTTTAAAAACTGTATATCATATTACGAGTTTCCCACCAAAATGTGTATTTATGGTTTTTTTATTATGCCTAAGCATAATCTAAAGATTCATCACAATCTGAGCAGCATGTTATATAACTGTCATAAGTACGATTGGTGAATAAATCACTCTTACTCTTAGAAAACTATATGGTTTATTATGATTTTCTCATTGAAATCTATTTACGGATCTCTTATTATGCCTCAACATATCATATAGCATTCAAAGGAACAATTTGTGAATAAGTCACTTTTAGTTTAAAAACTGTATATCATTTTACGAGTTTCCCACCAAAATGTGTATTTATGGTTTTTTTATTATGCCTAAGCATAATCTAAAGATTCATCACAATCTGAGCAGCATGTTATATAACTGTCATAAGTACGATTGGTGAATAAATCACTCTTACTCTTAGAAAACTATATGGTTTATTATGATTTTCTCATTGAAATCTATTTACGGATTTCCTATTATGCCTCAACATATCGTATAGCATTCAAAGGAACAATTTGTGAATAAGTCACTTTTAGTTTAAAAACTGTATATCATATTACGAGTTTTCCACCAAAATGTGTATTTATGGTTTTTTTATTATGCCTAAGCATAATCTGAAGGTTCATCACAATCTGAGCAGTATGTCATATCACTGCCATAAGTACGATTGATGAATAAATCACTCTTAGTCTTAGAAAACTATAGGTTTATTAAGATTTTCTCATTGAAATCTATTTACGGATTTCCTATTATGCCTCAACATATCGTATAGCATTCAAAGAAACAATTTGTGAATAAGTCACTTTTAGTTTAAAAACTGTATACCCCATGACGAGTTTTCCACCAAAATGTGTATTTATGGATTTTTTATTATGCCTAAGCATAATCTGAAGGTTCATCACAATCTGAGCAGTATGTCATATCACTGCCATAAGTACGATTGGTGAATAAATCACTCTTAGTCTTAGAAAACTATAAGTTTTATTACGATTTTCTCATTGAAATTTATTTACGGATTTCCTATTATGCCTCAACATATCGTATAGCATTTAAAGAAACAATTTGTGAATAAGTCACTTTTAGTTTAAAAACTGTATATAATTTTACGAGTTTTCCACCAAAATGTGTATTTATGGATTTTTTATTATGCCTAAGCATAATCTGAAGGTTCATCACAATCTGAGCAGTATGTTATATCACTGCCATAAGTACGATTGGTGAATAAATCACTCTTACTCTCATTGAAATCTATTTACGGATTTCATATTATGCCTTAACATAATCTGAAATGGCCTCAAATTCGGAGCACTATATTGTATAGCATTCAAAGGAACAATTGATGCTTAAATCACTGTATTTTAAAACAACAGAAAACGTTACTGAAGCCGAAAGAAGAAGAAGAAGAGCGAACTTGATACTGGAGTGAAATTGTTTCACTAATAGCTTTTCTTAAAATTGACCGTTGTGGATTAGATTTAAAATAAAATTAGATATTTTTATACAAATTACGTGTGCAAAGTTTGGGTTATGTTGCTTTTGAAATATGGATATTATACGAAATTCTGTTCTCTCGTCATGCTGAGCAAGAGTATATGTATATACTTTATGGGGTCGGAGATGCTTCGTTCTGCCTGGTACATACTTTGAACAAACCTAATATACCCTTTTTATTCTACGGGTACAGGGTATAAAAACTGTTCTTTTAATTCATGTTGGAAAGTTTAAACGCACGTATTTTATGAAAAGTATTTACAGTCATTTTATTATTTTTCTCAGCAAGTTCGTATATCCATATATACCACTGATATACTATAAGCACCTTAATACTATATATTTCACACTATTCAAACTTATTATGTACTATATATATACATATGTGAAATACGAAATTTTCCATCAAAAGTAAATTTTCAGACGTAACGATAATTTTAAGGACTGGGAACAGTTCCTGAGAACAGTGCAGAACTACACACATCGTAAATTGTGGGGACACTGTCCTCGAAATGGTCAAAACATAAGTTCTGGTCTCAAAATCATCATTAGGCCTATATATAATATAGTGTTGCCCCATCGGTGGAAACATGTAACAAGAATATATCGAAAAAAGCCATTAAATACAAGTTTGATGAACATTTTTTTAATTTTTCATATAGCATTACATACTGTTAAGATAAACAGACCAAAATTTGTCAAATTATTAAAACAGATTTTTAGTAAATTGCTTTAATGTCATGTGTCCTCAAAATTAGCGTTATACATATTTTTTCAAAATTTAAAATGGAAAAAAATACAATTTACGGCTTATACATAGACATGACACAGGTATATTTTTGGTTCAATTAGGTGTCTTATTTCAGCTGGAATTGTATTTTCATATTAAATGTCTTGATTCATATAAAATTTGCAAATGTCCTCAAAATATACGTTAAGCCAGGAAAAATTTCGAGGTGCGTCCTCAAACAATACAAAAGTCTCCGAAATAATCACTATGCATATAAAAAGTCCTCAAAAGCAATGTTATACATACATACATATGTATATATATAGTACATAATAAGTTTGAATAGTGTGAAATATATAGTATTAAGGTGCTTATAGTATATCAGTGGTATATATGGATATACGAACTTGCTGAGAAAAATAATAAAATGACTGTAAATACTTTTCATAAAATACGTGCGTTTAAACTTTCCAACATGAATTAAAAGAACAGTTTTTATACCCTGTACCCGTAGAATAAAAAGGGTATATTAGGTTTGTTCAAAGTATGTACCAGGCAGAACGAAGCATCTCCGACCCCATAAAGTATATACATATACTCTTGCTCAGCATGACGAGAGAACAGAATTTCGTATAATATCCATATTTCAAAAGCAACATAACCCAAACTTTGCACACGTAATTTGTATAAAAATATCTAATTTTATTTTAAATCTAATCCACAACGGTCAATTTTAAGAAAAGCTATTAGTGAAACAATTTCACTCCAGTATCAAGTTCGCTCTTCTTCTTCTTCTTTCGGCTTCAGTAACGTTTTCTGTTGTTTTAAAATACAGTGATTTAAGCATCAATTGTTCCTTTGAATGCTATACAATATAGTGCTCCGAATTTGAGGCCATTTCAGATTATGTTAAGGCATAATATGAAATCCGTAAATAGATTTCAATGAGAGTAAGAGTGATTTATTCACCAATCGTACTTATGGCAGTGATATAACATACTGCTCAGATTGTGATGAACCATCAGATTATGCTTAGGCATAATAAAAAATCCATAAATATACATTTTGGTGGAAAACTCGTAAAATTATATACAGTTTTTAAACTAAAAGTGACTTATTTACAAATTGTTCCTTTGAATGCTATATGATATGTTGAGGCATAATAAGAGATCCGTAAATAGATTTCAATGAGAAAATCATAATAAAACTTATAGTTTTCTAAGACTAAGAGTGATTTATTCACCAATCGTACTTATGGCAGTGATATGACATACTGCTCAGATTGTGATGAACCTTCAGATTATGCTTAGGCATAATAAAAAATCCATAAATACACATTTTGGTGGAAAACTCGTAAAATGATATACAGTTTTTAAACTAAAAGTGACTTATTCACAAATTGTTCCTTTGAATGCTATATGATATGTTGAGGCATAATAGGAAATCCGTAAATAGATTTCAATGAGAAAATCTTAATAAACCTAAAGTTTTCTAAGACTAAGAGTGATTTATTCACCAATCGTACTTATGGCAGTGATATGACATACTGCTCAGATTGTGATGAACCTTCAGATTATGCTTAGGCATAATAAAAAATCCATAAATACACATTTTGGTGGAAAACTCGTCATGGGGTATACAGTTTTTAAACTAAAAGTGACTTATTCACAAATTGTTCCTTTGAATGCTATATGATATGTTGAGGCATAATAAGAGATCCGTAAATAGATTTCAATGAGAAAATCATAATAAAACTTATAGTTTTCTAAGACTAAGAGTGATTTATTCACAAATCGTACTTATGGCAGTGATATAACATACTGCTCAGATTGTGATGAACCTTCAGATTATGCTTAGGCATAATAAAAAATCCATAAATACACATTTTGGTGGAAAACTCGTAAAATGATATACAGCTTTTAAACTAAAAGTGACTTATTCACAAATTGTTCCTTTGAATGCTATATGATATGTTGAGGCATAATAAGAGATCCGTAAATATATATATATATATATATATATATATATATATATATATATATATATATATATATAAATATAACACAAGATATATGTTTTATGGTTTTATATTCTACTTTATATTTATACTTTATATATACTTTATGTTGGAGCTTCTAAGCTTCTAGCTTCTACCGTGCTCTCATTGTAAGTTTTTCTTGCGCTGGTCCGCTGACTTGTAGCGGCAGCAGGCAAAAGCACTTGCTAAGTAATACTCGCACATTTAACATCGTCTGTACAATTTTCCAAGCCATTAAAAGCCATATTAATAATTGAAAAATACCACGTCTCATTTAATAACTAGTTAAATATTGTTTGTTGCAATCGCTAAAAAGCTAGCGATTTTTCATTGGCGCCCGAGCAGGGACATCGGTTTTCTTAAGATTATTTTCTCGTTTGTTTGCGGGCTTTGTGGCTTGGTTTTTGTGCGCGGTCGTGTGAAAACTACTCGTTTGTTTGAGGCTGGTGTCGATTGGATACCATCCTGTTACATATTTGGATTTGGAGCTTGGTGCCTTGGTGTTCTGGATACCATCAACTACAACTGCTCGTTGGATTGTGGAGCTGCTGTCTGCCTACTTGTGGTACTGTCGTTTGGCTTGGCTAATGGATGATCATCGCTCGGAATCCAGGGAAGTTTCGGTGGACTCTTTTGAGAGCTTACAGGTATTCTGTGCCAACAATTGAGCATAAAGCTCTAAGAAGTTTGATTGCTGCAAATTTGTGCAAGCGAAAGTTGTCTAAAACCTAGTCACATACGTACATACATACATACATATGTATATAGTACGTGTATGCTTATGCGGGCTCAATTTTTGGCACCATAACTATTCTGTTGAACAACTGTAACGACGCGTTGCGCAGCAACCAGCTGTGCGTCATTACGAGTAGTTATAAGAACAAGTAGTTGTAAGAACAGTAAGCCATGAAGGCAAGTAATTTTAAGTTCAGTTAAGGGAGTTCTCTTCGGATTCTTGGCCCATGCCCAACGCGCACTGAAGCGCTCGATATCATTTTGTGAGATTAAAGAAACACGTGGAGAAATTTTGGCATACCGCCTCTCTTTTATTTGTTGGACAACTCGGCACTTTGGGGTGCCTAATTTATTTCAGCATACTCTGGCCGGCGAGCATACCCGCGGCAGAGTAACAACGTTACAAGTGGCGCCCGAGCAGGGACCCCAAAGAAGTTTGAGGTTATATCCGACCAAGTAGGGAAGAGAGCGTGGACCTACGATGCTACGAACGAGCTGGATACGTGTGCTGCGGAAGGAAGAGCTCAGCACGGTGCTGCGCGAGTTCGACATCGAGGAGACCGGCACCGTGGAGGCGATGCGGGTGCGGCTGGCAACTTTCGTGAAGTCGGCCCAAGAAGAGTACCGACCCCGCCTGGAAGAACTAGCGGGGACCCAAGAACGTTCCTCCGGGACCTGGAAGATAAGGCAGAGGTGAGGAACGTGCGATTAGATGAGTTGGTGACCGTGTTACCGGAAATCCTGGTTGGCGAGGCGAAGGAGTGGGAGTGGTCAAGGCGCAATTCGGTACAACGGTGGGCCGAGTTCCGCCAAGACCTACTAAAAGAATATCCAGCGGGTCCCCACATAGAAGAGCGCCGGCGGGAAGCATACAGCCGGGTCCAGGGCGCATCAGAGGGCCCTATCGAGTATGTCCGAGCGATGCAACGACTGATGCGCGGCGCGGGGATGACTGCAGAAGAGCAGCTGAGACTTGTCCACGCCAACGGGCTACCAGAAATACGCGCCAATCTCCGCCTGGCAGGCGAAGAAGTGAGCTCACTCGATGGGTACGTACAGGCGGCACAGGGCGTGCACCAAGCAATCTTAGCACGGTGACAGGCGGCTGGCAATGATGAGACGAACGCCACACACCCTACGCCGATCCCACAGCCGGTGGCGGTTGGCCCAGCGGACACGTATCGTCGCCCACCCATCTGCAGACGTTGCGGGATGGGAGGGCACAGTACGGACGCGTGCCCAAACTCTCAACAGCTCTACTGTTGGGACTGTGGTAAGATGGGGGTGCGTGCGAACGAATGCTGCCGACGCGCGACGGGAAACGCCAGGGGGGCTCGTCCCACATCAACAGTCGGCGAGCCCACGCGGGCAAATTCCAACTAACAACGACAAGCAGGGTAGCGGCCGCGCTACCAGTAGACTGTGATGGTGTACTGGTAGAGGCGGTCGTGGACACCGGAGCGACACGCAGCTTCGCGAGTCCGAGGCTGGCGCAACGCCTGCGGGCGCCAGACGGAGGAAATGTACGGTCCGTGAGCGTGACTGTGTCCATGGCTGACGGGACACAGAAGACGGTCCGTGAAGAAACGAAGGCGACGGTCACGGTGGGCGACAGTCGCGTAGTACTGCCGCTACTCACACATTGGGACTGGATTATGTCCAAATGGCCAACGGGGCGGTGACTGTGGGCGGCCAAGCTGTAGAATTGCGAACGAACGATCCACGGCCACGCAGACGGCGGAGGCGAAATCGCAGAGCCCGACATGCAGCCTTGGTGACAAGCGAACAGGCGGGGCTCACTATAGCCGCCCACCTGACGGAGCAGCAGACCCAGACGGCCGCCAGATTCCTCGAGGGGGAGCTGGCAAGCTTTGAGAGCATCACAGGAGTCTCGTCGGCGGCGGTGCACACAATCCGGATGAAAGACGAGCGTCCCATCAAACAGCGGTACTACCCCCGGAATCCGGCCATGCAGGCAGTGATCAATCAAGAAGTCGACGAATTGCTGGCAAAGGGCTGCATCGAGCAATCCGACAGTGCCTACAGCGCACCCATCGTGTTGGGCACGCACGCGTTTGCATACCTCGAGGGCATAGTGGTGGTCAGTAGGACGTTCGAGGAACACTTGAGCAACTTGCGCGAGGTGTTCCGGCGACTGCGAGCGGCCAATCTGCGAATAAATCGAGATAAGTGCGAATTCTTTCGTAAATCCATTAGGTACCTGGGGCATCTAGTGACGGAGGCGGGCATCCAAAAGGATCCGGAGAAGGTAGCAGCCATCCACGAGCTGAAGCCGCCATCAAATCTGAAACAATTGCGGCAGTACATTGGAATGGCCTCGTGGTATCGACGCTTCGTACCAAATTTCGCCACAACGGTTGGGCCCCTTACCGAACTGTTGAAGAAGGGCCACAAGTGGAGTTGGGGAAAGCAGCAGCAGGAGGCATTCCAGTGTATCCAGAAGCAGCTGATGGAAGCTCCGGTGTTGGCGTGCCCCGATTTCTCTCGACGTTTCTGCCTACAGACGGACGCCAGTGAGTATGGGCGCGGTTCTGACGCAAGACATAGACGGCCACGAACACGTAATTTCCTACGCCAGTAGGAAGCTGCAGAAAGCGGAGGTCAACTACAGCGCCACGGAGAAGGAGTGCCTCGCAATTGTTTGGGGAATCCGAAAACTGCGACACTATTTGGAAGGCTACCATTTCACTGTCGTGACCGACGCACTGTCACGACAACCACGCGAGGTGATCGGCCGTGCACACGTGGAGTCAGAGGCAGCACCAACTTGTAAATGGTTACAGCGGCTGACGGCAGCGGTGTTGGAGAGTCCCAGCAAGTACCCAGATTACGCCATACAGAACGACAGGTTGTACCGCCGCATCGCTCACGTGCTAGGAGAAGATGAGGTGTCACCATGGAGGCTATGCGTGGCCGCGCCTCTACGACTGGAGGTGTTGAGAGAATGCCACGACGACGCAACAGCGGGCCATATGGGAGTACGCCGAACCTGTGCACGCGTTGCAGACCGATACCACTGGACTGGTCTGTATCGCGACGTAGCGAAGTATGTGCACCAGTGTCTGTTGTGCCAACGCTATAAAGCCCAGCAACAGCTGACGACAGGCAAGATGCACTTCAAACCAGCGGAGGCAGCGTAGGACGTCGTCTGCGCCGATTTTGTGGGGCCGCTGCCGCGGTCCAAACGGGGCAACGCGTATCTACTGGTCCTGGTCGATAAGTTCAGTAAATGGGCAGAACTGGTCCCCATCCGCAAGGCGACGGCAGCGGCAGTGAAGCTGGCCTTGCGAGAGCGGATCCTGGCACGGTTTGGCACACCAAGAAAGCTCATTACAGACAACGGAGCCCAGTTTACGAGCCGCGCGCTGAAGCAGTTCCTCGCCGAGGCAGGCATACAGCAACAACTGACGGCACCATACACACCTCAGGAGAATCCCACTGAGCGGACCAATAGAACGGTCAAAACATTGATTGCCCAGCTGGCGGACGGGCAGCACAACACGTGGGACGAACAACTGCCGGAAGCACAATTGGCCATTAATACAGCAATTTCAGACGCAACGGGCTACTCACCGGCTTTCATCCTATTTGGAAGAGAACCACGGCATCCACACACACTGTACGGCAGGGATCCTGATGCCCCTGAGGCAGCACCAGGTAGCCCAGAAACACACGCGACGCTGCTACAGTTTGTTGCCCGCATAGCAAGAAGAAACCAAGGGGTGGCCAGCGAGGATCAGGCACGCCAGTACAATCTGCGGAGACGCGAGTGGCGACCCAAACTGGGCGACGAGGTGCTCGTGCGACAACATCACCTATCCAACGCAGCCGAGCAGTTTGCGGCCAAGCTGGCGCCTCGCTTCGATGGACCATTCACGGTGCGAGCATTTATATCCCCAGTCATAGTGCGTGTGCGACCAGTGGCGGGCGGCAGAGGTAGAACGGTACATGTGCGGGATCTAAAAGCGGTGAATGCAGAAGACAGCGAAGCCGACGAAGGCAGCGACGACAGAGGCAGCGACGACAGAGGCAGCGTTAGTATGGTCACCAGGGCCACGCCACCGACAGCTTCACAGCAGGCCACTCCTCAGCGTCAACAAAAGCAGCCACAGCGGCAGTCCGGGCAACAAAATCGGCCATATCAACGAGCACGACGACAGCAGCCACGGTCACGACAGCCACGACAGCAGCAACAGCAACCAGGGCTTCGTAGCAGCCACACCGACAACAGCAACGGCAACACCACCGGCGTCCACCAAAGCGGGAACAGCAAAGCTGCCGTTCTAGCCGAAGAAGATGTCCATGTAAGCCTACAAACATAATTAAACGAAGTTGGTTGTTACGTTTCAGGCCATGTGAAGCGATGTAGATTACCGCACCGCCTGAGATACACACACAGCGCCGAATATACCAGAGACGCAGCAGATGGGCGGTATGATAATTCCATTGGCGATCCCTAAACAGCTACGGCAACGGCAGCCAGTCCCACAGCAGCCACTACAGCACCCATTACAGAATCCAGAGGAGTTCTCTTCGGATTCTTGGCCCATGCCCAACGCGCACTGAAGCGCTCGATATCATTTTGTGAGATTAAAGAAACACGTGGAGAAGTTTTGGCATACCGCCTCTCTTTTATTTGTTGGACAACTCGGCACTTTGGGGTGCCTAATTTATTTCAGCATACTCTGGCCGGCGAGCATACCCGCGGCAGAGTAACAACGTTACACAACTTTAAATGCACAAATACATAATAATACATATGCATGTACATATATACTCGCCAATAACCACATATATACATACATCATACCTTGCACAACTTAACACATTATACACCCTCATAAACTTAATTATTAACAAAACCTCGAGGTAAAACAAACAACAATAATTAAAAAAGGGGCTGTTAAGCTGATTTTTAACATAAAAAAAATATTTTGAAGTTATTTTGTTTCTATTGTGTTGGTTTTTTGATAAAGATTTGTTGCATCAGCTGCATACATACAAACATAGCCTTTGTTGTTGCTTGCGCCGCTAGCGTAGCAAAAGAATTTTGTCGCTCTCTCCTTTGTGCGCGCCTTTTTTTGGCTACACTTGTCGCTGGGCCAACAAGCGTGCTTACGGTAATCGACGCCAATTTTCTGAGTACAGCTGAGACTGCTTGCAGATTTCGTTGTTGTTTGTGCGGTCGCTTGGACTGCTACTTTGCTTGCGTGCATACTGTATTGAGTGCGTGTGTACGTAATCTGTGTGCATTTCAGTTGGTCTCTTGCTGTTTTAGCGCGTTGTTATTTGCGAGGGTGTAGTGTCCAATTTCCTACAGGGGCAGTCATAAACGATTGGAGTTGTCATACTCTTATATTTTAATCTTCTCTTTATGCTGCGGTCACCTTGGATAAGCGGAGCAGCATCATACGATTATGCCGTTGCTTATCAGTGCCCAAGTTTTTTTGCAGACTTCGGCTAAGCGCTAATGTGTTGGTGTTTTAAGATCGGCTTGGCTGAAAATTGCATAGGGCTAGCTAAAGTGCTTGCATGAGGTAGAGTTCATTTCGTTACCGACTTCTGAGTGTAACAGACTAAGTTTGCCAAGTGATTGTTGCCCCAAAGCCTATTATAATACCTTCGCACGTAAAGAAAAAAACCAGTGCCAAATCAAAAATTGAATTTGACAATCCATTGAATTACCAAAAAGTTAAAAATAAATATTAATTCCGCAATAAAGTGCTTATTCTGATTTTTGCTGGAGTGGCCAGGTAATTTAGTATCGTTCTACAATAAATATTGCCTACAATTTCAAATAATTACAGTGCCTAGTGCCAGTGCCCTCACCCTTGTGTTTTTGATTCCTGATTAGGGTCGCCCAAATCTCGGGTGTATATCATATATACTACTATACGTGGTAAATCTCCGCACGCATAAGCAGATAAAGCGGTTTATATAAAACCCACCATGTGACAGTGACGTCATGACTATAAAGTAGTCGGCGCTTTAGTTACTGACGATAGCGCTGAAAGCGTCGCTGCAACGGTTTGCGTATTTCGGCAACTGAGTAACATAATCAGCAGCTTAACAGAAGCATAACAATAACCTATGTAATAACATTATGTTATCATATTGTTATCTAAGCTCATATCGAAGCTATGTATATCAACTCTTGTAATTACATCAGCAAAGATCACGCCATCAAGCTTTTTGGAACGGCAGCATTACAAGATGAACCGAAGTCATTAAAGGTCATGGAGCTTTTTTGGAAAGCGAGGCTTTATCATATTTTAAGTCATTAGGCTTAAGTTAGTCTTAAGGTGACCTTTAAGAAGAAATGTACATACATATACAAATATATTTATGAAAAAAATCAACACATGTAATTGGCGCAGTCGGTAGGATCGTCGTAAAAGGTGAAACGTTTCCTTTGTTCTACGTGTATCCTTGACCAATCGTCTTAGTGCAAATAAAACGAGACAAGGACCACCTTCTTCCAAACGACGATCCGCAAAAAGAAACCTATTCTGCACGGTTTCTGCAGTGGCATCAGTATAAAGGCATCAGTATAAAGGCATCAGTATAAAGGCATCATTATAAAGGCATCATTATAATGGCTAACAACAACAACGGAGCTATTGGAGCAGTGCAACGCATTGCCTTGACGGAGGCTGTACTTGGACAGTGCCTCTCACAACTAAGGCAAATCATACCATTCAACGGCGATCCACGATACCTGTTCATCAAGCGAGTGGAGGCACAGATCGCTCTTTACCCTACACAGGATGAACAGCAGCAGTACATTATATACAACACAGTGGAAAATCTCATAGAGGGACCAGCCTAACGATTGCTTATGCGGACATCGCCACAAAACTGGATGGAACTACGTGGGATGCTAGTAAGCGAATATAATTATCATACCCCAGCGCATCAGCTCATTATGAATATATTTAAATTAAAATTTAGTACCTTAAGTAAATTTATCAACGACTTAGAAAATCACAGCAGTATTATACATAACAAGTTAACATTAGAAGGCAATCGAGAAAATCAAAGAATTTACACAAATGCTTTAAACACAGCAGTTCAACAAATTATACAAAAAGAATTACCAGACAGAATATATAGCACATTATGTAGATTTGACATTAGTAATCCAACAAAATTAAAACAAGCTGCTCAAGAGAACGGTTTATATGAATGCAATAATATCTATCAAAATACATTTCATTCAAATTTCAAGCCCAATTTAATATTTAATGAAGATACATTGAATTGCATAATACCAGATACAAGTAATACCCGCTCTCGCAATAATAACTTAAATGAAAACGAAAGACATTGGTTTTATCAAAATAATAACGGATCCCGTAATCATAGAGGTTTTTTGGTTCAGCCAAGGCAAACACATCAAATTAACAATCCATTTCGTAGCTACACCAGGCAGCAACACTTTGATAATAATAGATTTTCCCAACCGAATAGTAATTTTAATAATTTTAATCAAAACAGGCAACAGCACTTAGACAATAACAGATTTTCCCAACCAAATAGTAATAATTTTAATCAAAACAGGCACCAATATAACAATAGATTTTTTCAACCAAATGGCAGCTTAAATAATTTCACTCAAAACACACAGCAGCCACAAATTAGTAATAAACCAGCAAAACGCTTTAGAGAAGCAGAATCAGGACAAGTGAGGCTCCACGAACCCATGGACACGTCCGAAAATTTTCAAGTGATAGCCTCGGGACAAAACACCTTAAATTAGATAGCACAATAAAATACAATTTGAATAATACAGAACTAAAATGCTTGATAGACACAGGTTCGTCCATAAGTTTAATAAATACAAACATATGGCCAGAAATAATTGAAGCGCAAGTCAAACCAATAAATCTACAAACAATGATGGGTAGCACAGTATTAACAACAATTAAAATTGTTGACTCAGAAGACTTAACGACACAACGTGGTAAAATAAAGTTCTATGTGAACAAGTTTTCAGATAAATATGACATGTTATTAGGTAGAGATCTTTTGGAATTAGCAAAGGCAGAAATAATTTTAACAAAGGCACAGTTAAACTTAACTCAACCGTTTACAATTTTACATCGAACTTAAATAACGTAAATGAGCAGGTAGCTAATAGTGAACAACTAGTCCCAGATATCGTTGAAAATTTGAATAATATCAAAGACAAAGCTATTGTTTATGCGATAGGGAATGAAATAACATCTAATAAAGGATGTATACGAGATGACCATTTAAATAATGAGGAAAAACAACTACTAAAACAAATATTACATAAATACAAAGATATTCAGTTCAACGAAGGTGATAATTTGACTTTCACAAGCACTGTTAAACATAAAATAATAACTACTGATAAAGCGCCTATATATCAAAAGCCATATAGGTACCCATACGTGTATAGAGATGAGGTAAATAAACAAATTGAAGAAATTATGAGGCAAGGAATTATTAGAAAATCGAACTCACCGTATTGCAGCCCTATATGGATTGTACCCAAAAAACGAGATGCGTCAGAGAAGAATAAACTAAGACTAGTGATTGACTATAGAAACTTAAATAACAAAACAATTGATGACAAATCTCCCTTACCAAATATAGATGAAATATTAGACAAGTTAGGAAAATGTCAATATTTTACAACCCTCGACTTGGCAAAAGGTTTCCATCAAATATAAATGGATAGGGATTCTATAGCAAAGACAGCGTTTTCAACACAAAATGGGCATTATGAGTACACAAGAATGCCCTTTGGCTTAAAAAATGCCCCAGCAACTTTTCAAAGATGCATGAATGACGTATTAAATAATTTAATTGGCAAGCATTGTTTAGTTTATTTGGATGATATAATTATCTTTTCAACTTCATTACAAGAGGACTTAATTTCGCTTGAGCATGTATTCCAAAAGCTTCGTCAAGCTAATCTAAAATTACAATTGGATAAATGCGAATTTTTTAAACATGAAACTGAATTTTTAGGGCATATAGTTACTCCTAATGGCATTCACGCTAATCCAATGAAAATAAAAACAATTAAACACTTTCCAATACCCACAACAGAGAAAGAAATTAAATCCTTTCTTGGACTTTGTGGATTTTATAGAAAATTTATAAAAGATTTTGCAAAAATTGCGAAGCCAATGACAAAATATTTAAAAAAGAGTAATAAGCTAAATCTCAATGATCAAGATTATAAAAATGCATTTGAAAAGTTAAAACTTTTGATATCGTCAGATCCAATACTAATATATCCAGATTATAAGAAGGCTTTTACACTAACAACGCAAGTAACTTTGCCATAGGTGCAGTATTGTCTCAGGAAAATAAACCAATATCATTTGCAAGCAGAACACTAAATGAACACGAATGTAATTATTCTACAATAGAGAAAGAATTACTAGCAGTAGTCTGGGCAACGAAATATTTTAGACCTTATTTATATGGGTGTAAATTTAAAATTAATTCAGATCATAAACCTTTAGCATGGCTTAATAATATAAAAGAACCAAATATAAGACTTCAAAGATGGAAAATTAAGTTAAATGAATTCGACTTTGACATACAACATATACAAGGGAAAGGAAACCATGTGGCAGACGCACTATCAAGAATAACAAGAGAGAACGCTACAGTCGAGCAAGCCCGACAGTGTAATACCCTGTACCCAGGTAAAATTCCGTCACTGAGTTATATGCGCCCAAAACAGCAGCAAAAAGAGGAAGAAGAAAAGCGAACTTGTTGCTGCAGCTTTGGGGGGTTGCACTGGAGAGAATTTGTTTCGTTAATAACTTTTCTTAGAATTGACCGAATTGAATAAAATGAACAACAGTAGACAATTATATGTAAACTAGCAGGTATTGCCCGTCTTAACCCGGCTCA
This sequence comes from Scaptodrosophila lebanonensis, assembly GCF_003285725.1. NCBI lineage: Eukaryota > Metazoa > Arthropoda > Insecta > Diptera > Drosophilidae > Scaptodrosophila > Scaptodrosophila lebanonensis. Next base: position 759,161 of record NW_022060750.1, on the reverse strand, counting down.
ATAAGTTTCAAATTGTATTTATTTTGTGTGTGCATAACCTACCCATATGTTTTCACCTTATAAGTTACCAGTAGGAAGGCATTTAAGGTATTTAAATGAACATTCTGTTCTTGACAAAAAGTTGTTCAGTAGTCCGTTACATTTTTGTTCTTGCCAAACTATTTCGTTCAACGAACATGACCACTATAACTAATATTTTTTAAAGCTCGTTTTCCCCCCTTTGGAGCTAGAATTTTCCAAAAGCCTTTCTTAGTGTGCTCCTACACTATGATGGATACTATGAAAGGATACTTGAGCCCAAATTTCATATTTTACCGTTTGGGCTGTGCGTTGATCACCAATTAGTCAGGACAAACTGTTTTATATATAGAGAAACCGCAACGTTTTAAGATAGACTATGTGCAAAAAAGGAGAATAATTATAAGGGTTTATCCTAATTTTAAATTCACATTTGAGTCTTTTGTGCCATATTGAGTCACGCACAAACTCGGAATATGAAACACGGCACTCGTGTCAATGCCGTGCAGCGATGAGCCACGATCAAAAAGCACTAACAATTCTCATCTCAATTTGCTAGAGTAAAACTTTCGATAGTTGAAGCCACCGATACCATCAAAATATCGAAGTTTGAATGCAATATGCAGAATATTTAAATAACAAAATCGAATTATTTATTGACATCAATAAGAACAAATCATATACATACATACATACATCTGCCCGCAATGCGAAGCAGAATATACGTAGCTCCGTTATTCGGTTTCTGCTTTACTATCGCTTACGCAGTCGTTGTCTAGCGACGGTAAGTGTAAGCTTTTGGCGTTTTGCCTTTGCAATTAACATTAAATGGTCAAAACGAAAGATGTGCGAGCCAGCAACTTGAAGTTGTTGTTGTTGTTTTGTATGTACATGCTACATACATATACAGGCATACATACATGTACATATGCTTGTACATATGTATGTATGCATGGGCACACATAGACACGAACTGTTGCTTGTTGTATGTATGTGTGAGTGTGTGTATGGGATGTCCCCAACTATTTGATATTTGATATACATATGGCAAGTAAAAAACATATTGCTATATTTTAATCGTTGAATGCCAATTGGTTGATATAGTTATGTTGATAACACTACCCAAATTTGAAATCGATCGGACTAAATGTATAACACAAACTATTCATTTGAAAAAGTGAATAAATATAAAAACCCCAATAATAAAATTAAGTGCGATATATCGAAAATATCGATACTTGTGTTGATATATCGTAATACATGTCGAATACAAATACAACGAAAAAAAACGTTTGAGAGTTATTGATTATAATACTGTATTCGATTATTCACTGTACACATATGTACATAAATACATACAAATGTATTTGCATGTGTACGGTAACTGTAAACTTTTGGTATTTTGCGTATGCAATTAACAGCCGTAAATTATCAAAACGAAAGAAGATTTGCGAGCCAATAACTTGTTGTTGTTGTTGTTTTAAAAATTTTGATTTGAAAACATAGAACACTATTTATTACAATTAAACAACAGTGTTCGATGGCCCACTGCATACATACAAACCTATATATGTATATAAGAATGTATGTACGTACATACATACTTATTGATGTACATATGTACATACTATACGTACAGACGTATGTACATATGTATGTACGTATGTAATACATATGGTGCTGGTGTAAGGGGAGCAATGTCCCCCCTGCCCAACCTGCGTACGCCACTACACGAACAGCTGCTTGTATGTATTTATGTGTGTGTGTGTGTATGTATACTTAGTTGTCCCCAATTGTTTGATATTTTGTATTGTTTGTTCTACCTGCATTTGTAAAATGCATATTTTAAAAATCGTTAAATGCAAAGTTGTAATTTTAGTTACGTAGATTATATTACCCAAATTTGAAATCGATCGGACAAAATTTATAACAAACTTTTCATTTGAAAAAATGAATAAATATTAAAACCCCAATAATTCAAGCTCCAACACAAAAACCGAGAATGCAGTTTTGTTTGTATTCTTTTATAGATTATAAAAACCAAATTTAAAGTTGATCGTGCCCCAGGAAAAACCAAGTATACAGTTTTTCTTGTATTCTTTTTGAGAGTATACAAACTAAGTTTGAAGTTAATTGGATGAAAATTGTAGAATTTTCATACAAACGTTGGAGTCCGTTTTCCCCCCCTTGGCATTCGAATTTTCCAAAACCGCTTCTTAGTGCTCACCTACACTACTGAAGACAACATGTGTCCAATTTTCAGCCTCCTAGCTCTAACCGTTTGGGCTGTGCGTTGATTGCACATAGCTTTTTGTTTACCGAATTTTCCACCGGAAAATCATTATTATTCAGGCCGCAGGAAAAATATTGAAAATCCAAGTATACAGTTTTTTTTTTGTATTCTTCGTGAGAATATACAAACTAAGTTTGAAGTTAATCGGATAAAAATTGTAGATTTTTCATACAAACGTTGGAGCTCGTTTTCCCCCCTTTGGAGCTCGAATTTTCCGAAACCCCTTCTTAGTGCTCACTTTCACTATAAGAGGGATCTTGTGTCCAAATTTCAGCTTCCTAGCTCTTACCGTTTGGGCTGTGCGTTGATTGCCAATCAGTCAGTCAGTGAGTCAGGACAAACTGTTTTATATATAGAGATCATCAATGGACTTATACACACCACAGCATCGATTCGTCGCGAATAATGTTGTAGAAATCCGTTTCTATGGCCTTTATCTTCCTGTTCAACAATATTCCATCATCCTCCAGGTCAAGGGCCTTCATCATGGCAATGATGTGGTCGTAGACACAACCACCTGTTGGTATCATATAGTTGACAGGACCTGTTCCTACTCCCGCGTTCAGCATATTACAGGACATAACGTCGCGCAAAGTCTGCACCTCGCTGCCAGCACTGCCAATTCCATTGCTGTTCGTACTAGCGTTGTTTAAATTATTGTAAGATATTGTGTACTTGGTGCCGTTGCTGCTGCTGCTACTGTTGTGATTGCTAACTATATTAGCCATTTCTTGATCGGAATTGTTGCTGTTTGTGTGCGTTGTGTTTGTGAAGTTCCGTTTGTTTGCGTTCTCCACCGATGCCTGCTTATCCGTTCTATGCTACTGCCTCTGGCCGTATGAATAATACACGTAAATGTTCCTTTTTTTTAAATAGGTGATGAATAGAGTTAAAATGCACAGATCTATGAGTACTTAATTAACTAGTTGGAGGCATGGCAGATCTCACAAAGTATATATATTCTTTATCAGCGTGACAAGACGAGTCGATCTATATCTGTCCGTCTGTCCGTGTGTCCTGGATCTCAGAGACAATAAGAGCTAGAGAGACCAACTTTTGCACACAGATACCTTATGTGTGTACCCCCCACTTTCCCCCTATGGGGGGTTTTCCCGATTTTCCATTCGTATGACTAATTTTAGTCTCAGATGCTATATGTGAATTCGCAGAAAATGTGTATTTTGGAAATTCCCTCCCTCCGCGGTACCTCTAGAAATTGAGGCTCTAACCTACGATTGGGCAGAGACACAAACTTATATTGACTATCGAACTCAGTTGAAAGTTGCTTAGTTAACTTTTGCAATTTTAAAAATTTATTTCCCACGTTATCTCTATATATATAAAACAGTTTGTCCTGACTGACTGACTGACTGATTGGCAATCAACGCACAGCCCAAACGGTAAGAGCTAGGAAGCTGAAATTTGGACACAAGATCCCTCTTATAGTGAAAGTGAGCACTAAGAAGGGGTTTCGGAGAATTCGAGCTCCAAAGGGGGGAAAACGAGCTCCAACGTTTGTATGAAAAATCTACAATTTTTATCCGATTAACTTCAAACTTAGTTTGTATATTCTCACGAAGAATACAAAAAAAAAACTGTATACTTGGATTTTCAATATTTTTCCTGCGGCCTGAATAATAATGATTTTCCGGTGGAAAATTCGGTAAACAAAAAGCTATGTGCAATCAACGCACAGCCCAAACGGTTAGAGCTAGGAGGCTGAAAATTGGACACATGTTGTCTTCAGTAGTGTAGGTGAGCACTAAGAAGCGGTTTTGGAAAATTCGAATGCCAAGGGGGGGAAAACGGACTCCAACGTTTGTATGAAAATTCTACAATTTTCATCCAATTAACTTCAAACTTAGTTTGTATACTCTCAAAAAGAATACAAGAAAAACTGTATACTTGGTTTTTCACCATTTTTCCTGGGGCATGAAAAAGGGGGGTTTTCCGTGGAAAAATTGAAACACAATCAACACCCCACAGCCCAAACGGTAAAAGCTAGGAAACTGAAATTTGGGCTCAAGTATCCTATCATGGTGTAGATGCGCACTAAGAAGGGATTTTGGAAAATTCGAGCTCCAAAGGGGGGAAAAGTAGCTCCAAAGTTTGTTTGAAAATTCTGCATTTCTGAATCGATCAACTTTAAATTTGGTTTTTATAATCTATAAAAGAATACAAACAAAACTGCATACTCGGTTTTTCAAAATTTGTGTTGGAGCTTGAATTATTGGGGTTTTAATATTTATTCATTTTTTCAAATGAAAAGTTTGTGTTATAAATTTTGTCAGATTTCAAATTTGGGTAATATAATCTACGTAACTAAAATTACAACTTTGCATTTAACGATTTTTAAAATATGCATTTTACAAATGCAGGCAGAACAAACAATACAAAATATCAAACAGTTGGGGACAACTAAGTATACATACACACACACACACACATACATACAAGCAGCTGTTCGTGTAGTTGCGTGTAAACGGTTGAAGTAGCCAAAGCAAAATGTGAGACACTAATGTGTGAATGTTCATTTGTACACATGTATGTACATACATACATACATATGTACAAAAGTACATTCGTCTTGCACTGACAGGGCAAGAAATGTTAATTAATTAAAAATTATTAACATTATAACATAAACATTTTTATGGTATTTTTTCTTTGTTTAGTACATTTGGCATAAGGGGTTTTTAGGACAACGGACTACAAGGGCGTACACAGGTTGGGCAGGGGGGACATTTCTCCCCTTAGAAAGAATTTCGCATTATGAATTACGCCAGCACCATATGTATTACATAAGTACATACGTCTGTATGTATAGCATGTACATATGTATGTATGTACATCAATAAGTATATATGTACGTTCATACATTCCTATATACGTTGGCTATCGAACACTGTTGTTTAATTGTAAAAAATAGTTTTCTATGGTTTCAAATCAAAATTTTTAAAACAACAACAACAACTTCAAGTTATTGGCTCGCAAATCTGCTTTCGTTTTGATCATTTACGCCTGTTCATTACATACGCAAATATCGCATTTAATTTTATTATTGGGGTTTTAATATTTATTCACTTTTTCAAATTAATAGTTTGTGTTATAAATTTTGTCCGATCGATTTCAAATTTGGGTAATGTAATCAACATAACTATATCAACAAATTGGCATTCAACGATTAAAATATAGCAATATGTTTTTTACTTGCCATATATCAAATATCAAATAGTTGGGAACAGTTCGTGTCTATGTGTGCCCATGCATACATACATATGTACAAGCATATGTATCTATGCCTGTATATGTATGAAGCATGTAAATACAAAACAACAACAACAACTTCAAGTTGTTGGCTCGCTCATCTTCTTTCGTTTTGACCATTTAATGTTAATTGCAAAGGCAAAACGCCAAAAGTTTACAGTTACCGTCGCTAAGCAGCGACTGCGTATGCGATAGTAAAGCAGAAACCGAATAACGGACCTACGCATATTCTGCTTCGCATTGCGGGCAGATGTATGTATGTATATGATTTGTTCTTATCGATCTCAATAAATAATTAGATTTTATTATTTAAATATTCTGCTTATTGCATTCAAACTTCGATATTTTGATGGTATCGGTGGCTTCAACTATCGAAAGTTTTACTCTAGCAAATTGAGATGAGAATTGTCAGTGCTTTTTGATCGTGGCTCATCGCTGCACGGCATTGACACGAGTGCCGTGTTTCATATTCCGAGTTTGTGCGTGACCGTATTGACTCAAATGTGAATTTAAAATTAGGATATACCCTTATAATTATTCCCCTTTTTTGCACATAGTCTATCTTAAAACGTTGCGTTATCTCTATATATAAAACAGTTTGTCCTGACTAATTGGTGATCAACGCACAGCCCAAACGGTAAAAGATGAAATTTGGACTCAAGTATCGTTTCATAGTATCCATCATAGTGTAGGAGCACACTAAGAAAGGCTTTTGGAAAATTCTAACTCCAAAGGGGGGAGGTTTAAAAAAATATTAGTTATAGTGGTCATGTTCGTTTAAAGAAATAGTTTGGCAAGAACAAAAATGTAACGGACTACTGAACAATTTTTTTGTCAAGAACAGAAAATGTTCATTTAAATACCTTAAATGCCTTCCTACTGGTAACTTATAAGGTGAAAACATATGGGTAGGTTATGCACAAACAAAATAAATACAATTGGAAACATTATATTGAGCCGGGCTAAGACGGGCAATACCTGCTAGTTATACATACGTGAGATTTTAAATTGGATGTCAATGCGTACAGGGCAGGACCACCTCAAGCCACCACAGCCTTTTTTAGGTGAGTAAACTTTGTTGAAGTCACGCCCACTTAATCCTGCACATTTAATATGAATAAAATTCTCGTACAACCAACAGCTCACAAACCGAAGTTGATCAAAATCAATTGAACCTTTAATTGTGCAAGACTTGTTTCAGCCAAACATTGTGGGCAGAATAAATATAGGGATGAATGACCTAAATAACGTAGTTAGCGCAAAGCTTAAGAAGAATGCTGTAAGCTAAAATTGAGCAAAGAAACTGAGCGGTACTAAGATGAGCTTTTAGGTACTGCGACAAACAGCAAACACAAACAACAAAAGAAGGCTGAGTGAGAGCAAAGTGCACAATGAGAGGACTACCGCGAACACTCACACAAACCTTATGCACGCAAAGGGAGCTGCTTAAAAGCAAAATGCTAAATAATTGCAAAAACAAAAATAAAGTGAACACGTCTGTCATGTATATATTTATGTATGTAAAAGTTGAATTCATGAGTAAGGGACAGCATAAGCTTCACATATAATCTGTTTGTCAATATATTATCTTATTTAGTATACAAAATGTTCTTATTGTAATCATTCCATTTGGGAGAGTATTTTGTTTATTGTTTTTGCGACGACGTGCCCTTTTGCCGCGGGGACGCCGCTGACTTGGAGCCTTTTCTCATTTCTGCGCGTACAAATAGTTCATGTGTTTTGTGGTTTGTTGGGCATTCCGAACTATCTCGGTCTCATCCTTGGTGCTTCCCTGGGCCTGTCAGATCTCAGTATTCGGTTGGTGTATATGCGGCTGGAAACGTCGCGTGAAATTGCGATGACGCTGATGATATGATGCATTCGACTTTCCATCGTTCATTTGTGATTTTGGTGATGAACTGCATCTATTTGACTCGGGCCCACTGGAGTTGTAGGCACAGTTCTTATCCTGATAAGAATTGTTTATGGACTTATTTTAGCGACGCCACGTCTCGCTGTGAATCCTCTGATTGTCTTTATTTTGGTGCCCATGAGGTGAGTGATGTTGCTATTGCTGCTGCTTTTGGAACCGTGGTGGGTTATCGTACGTATTACGATTGTGAAAGCGCCCTCCGCGCTTGTAATTGCCAGGCTCATAATTGCTAATATATGGGCGTTCGCTGCGATCATCCCGTTGGTCCCAATTGGAGTTCACAATGCTGCTGTAATTGTTGCTGCCAAGATTCCTCTCATAACGTTCCTGGGAATGCTTACGACGATCGTGTATGGTATATCCAACGATCCATTTCTTCATCGTAGGCTGCAACTCAAAAGAATCGTGGGTGGACTTATTTGTTTGGCTGGCATTATCAGTGTTACTTCTCCCATGTCCTTCTATATACGCACTTTGAGACTCTTGTTGCTGCTGGTACTGAGTCTGCGGCTGCACAGCTACACTATTGTTATTAATACCATTGTCTTCCGCACTCTCAGCAACCAGGTAGTCTGAGTACATTGCCTCCAACTCGAAGCCAATGTGCTTAAAATGGCTGTAGAACAAATCCAACACCATAAGCAGCATAGCTTTTACTTTAGGCGTTAGCACCGGCTGCATTATCAGGTGGCGTCTAATATGGTACAGTAGTTGGTCAATTTCTACCTTATGGCGCGAGCGCATTATCTCGCCATTAAGCGTAATCTGTGATAAAATCAAACGCGCCAATCGAGTATTTATTACCAATGAGGTGTCATTGATCTCCCTTGTAAGTAGATTGAGCAGCGATTCACCCAAAATTGTAATAGGTGCATTGTTGGCCAAACGAACGCGATGATAGTATTCGCCTAAAAGTGTTATGGAGTTGTACAGACGATTCTTGTCATGCTCTTGGTATGCATCTGCATTGATGAAATTTGTCTCCAGGATCTTTAGCATAGCACTTCGGACCTTTGTCTCTTTCATAGTCAACGCATCGAAGTTCCGGGATGAAAAAAGTAAAAAAAGTAAAAGACTCACTACAATATAAAATAAGAAAATTATTAATATACTATTTTTTTGAGGCATATAATATATAAGGAAACAAAACTAATATTGCTCACAATGAGATATGTATTTTTGAAAAAATGGTCTATACGGTATTTAAAAAAATTGTAAATTGTGGTAACAGAAACATGCTTAGCTCTGTGTGCACCAATGTTTACATGCATGTATTAGTAAATGTATGTATGTATATATTATTATTATTATTATTATATATTATTTATATATCTTTTTATATATTAACTAGCAGGTATTGCCCGTCTTAACCCGGCTTAATATAATGTTTCCAATTGTATTTATTTTGTGTGTGCATAACCTACCCATATGTTTTCACCTTATAAGTTACCAGTAGGAAGGCATTTAAGGTATTTAAATGAACATTTTCTGTTCTTGACAAAAAATTGTTCAGTTCAAACGAACAAGACCACTATAACTAATATTTTTTAAAGCTCGTTTTCCCCCCGTTGGAGCTAGAATTTTCCAAAAGCCTTTCTTAGTGTGCTCCTACACTATGATGGATACTATGAAACGATACTTGAGTCCAAATTTAAATTCACATTTGAGTCTTTTCGTGCCATATTGAGTCAATATGGAATATGAAACACGGCACACGTCAATGCCGTGCAGCGTTGAGCCACGATCAAAAAGCACTGGCACCGATACCCTCAAACTATCGAAGTTTTGAATGCAATAAACAGAATATTTAAATAATGAAATCGAATTATTTATTGACATCAATAAGAACAAATCATATACATACATACATACATCTGCCCGCAATGCGAAGCAGAATATGCGTAAGTCCGTTATTCGGTTTCTGCTTTACTATCGCTTACGCAGTCATTGCCTAGCGACGGTAACTGTAACATTTTGGCGTTTTGCCTTTGCAATTAACATTAAATGGTCAAAACGAAAGAAGAAGAGCGAGCTAATGACTTGCAGTTGTTGTTGTTTTTAGAGCATTATTTTTTTACAATCAAACAACTGTGTTCGATTGCCCGGCAAACATACATACATACATATGTATGTTTCTCTTTACTTTTTCAACCGTACGTAGAGAACCGCACACATAGACACGAACTGTTGCTTGTTGTGTGTGTGAGTGTGTGTATGTGATGTCCCCAACTATTTGATATTTGTTGTTGCTGCATAAAGTTATTAATGAAAACACTAATGCCAAATGCACTAAACAAAGAAAAAAATACTTTTAAAAATGTTATATAATTTTCAATTAATTAACATTTCTTGCTCTGTCAGAGCAAGACGAATGTACATACATACATATGTAGATACATATGTACATAGATGTGCACATACATATGTATCTATGGACATTCACACATTAGTGTCTCACATTTTGCTTTGGCTATTTCAATCGTTTGCACGCAACTACACGAACAGCTGTTTGTATGTGTGTGTGTGTGTGTGTATGTATACTTAGTTGTCCCCAACTGTTTGATATTTTGTATTGTTTGTTCTGCCTGCTTTTGCAAAATGCATATTTTGCAAATCCTTGAATGCAAAGTTGTAGATTTAGTTACGTAGATTACATTATCCAAATTTTAAATCGATCGGACTAAATTTATAACACAAACTTTTCATTTGAAATAATGAATAAATATTAAAACCCCAATAATTCAAGCTCCAACACAAATTTTGAAAATCTAAGTATGCAGTTTTGTTTGTATTATTTAATTGATTTTAGAAACTAAGTTTTAAGTCGATCGGTTTCCCCCTTTTGGAGCTCGAATTTTCCAAAATCCCTTCTTAGTGCGAATCTACACCATGATAGGATACTTGAGCCCAAATTTCAGCTTTCTAGCTCTTACCGTTTGGGCTGTGGGCTGTTGACGCGGTTTCCTTTTTGCCCCAAGAAAACCCCAATAATTCAAGCTCCAACAAAAAATTTACAAAGCCGAGTATGCAGTTTTGTTTGTATTCTTTAATTGATTTTAGAAACTAAGTCGATCGGTTGAAAAATGCGGATTTTTCAAACAAACTTTGGAGCTACTTTTCCCCCCTTTGGAGCTCGAATTTTCCAAAATCCCTTCTTAGTGCTCATCTACACCATGATATGATATTGATATTATTGATATTATATGATATTGAGCCCAAATTTCAGCATCCTAGCTTTTACCGTGTGGGCTGTGGGCTGTTGACGCGGTTTGCTTTTGTGCCCCAACATTTTTTTTACAGGAAAACTCCCATATTTTAGGCCCCAAAAAAAATATCAAAAAACCAAGTATACATTTTTTCTTGGAATTGTTCTGAGAGTATACAAACTAAGTTTAAAGTTAATCAGATGAAAACTGTAGATTTTTCATACAAACGTTGGAGCCTGTTTCCCCCCTTTGGAGCTCGAGTTTTCCAAAATCCCTTCTTAGTGGGGACCTAGATTATGAAAGGATACTTGAGTCCAAATTAAAAAAATAAAATAAAGTCGTCCTTACTCGGACCTAGGAGAATCTGGATGCCAACTTTGGTTATTCTAGCTTTTATAGTTTCTGAGATCCTTGCGTTCATCCAGACGGACAGACGGACGGAAATGTCTAGATCGATTTCTCTCGTCATGCTGATTCAGAATATATATACTTTATAGGGTCGGAGATGCATTCTTCTGCATGTTACATACTTTGCACAAACCTAATATACCCTTTTTACCCTACGGGTACAGGGTATTAAAATTGACACTCAAGAAAATTATTCCAATGAGCAGTCAGCTGAACAGTCAGATGAAGTGCAGTCAAATGTAGCAACAATACACAGTGCGAAAGAAGATAATACAAACTCGATAGAAATTTCAGAACGACCATTAAATTTATTTCGTAATCAAGTTATTATGATTCCAGGGAATGAGCAGTCATGTACAATTCAGAAATATTTTCAAAAAACAATTACAACATTAACCTATTCACCTTTAACCCTTCGCAAAACAAACGATTTATTTATTAAATATTTTTGCGGACGCACTTCCGCCCTTTATATATCAAGCGATTCAAATACAAAGCGTATACGAAACATTAATAAGACCAAATACCGGTACACGAATATTGCAGCAATTATAAAATTATACAATATCTATACATATGCTGATTTTAAAGAGAAAGTATTAGAAATACATGAATACGGTATTCATCAAGGTATAGACAAAACTTTAGCAGAATTTCAAACGAAGTACTACTACCCCGATGCTGCTAAATTAATACAAAATATAATAAACTCCTGTAAGACATGGAATCTTTGTAAAAATGATCATAGAAAAACTAAGGAGCCATTTCAAATAACGCCAGAACCAAGAGAAATAAGAGACAAATACGTTATAGATTATTATTTTTTCGAGCAGCGATCATATTTGACATGTATCGATATAAAATCAAAATTTGCACAAGCTATTAAAACAAATACAACGGATTGGGTAGAAACGAAGAGGGCATTATTACACATATTTACAGCTATAGGAAAACCTAAAGTACTTAAAATGGCGCAAGACCCCGGCATGAAAAATAAATGTATAAAACAATGGCTTGAATCAGAGGGCATAATAGTAGAAATTAGAAGTACTGAAGCAGGTATAGCAGACATTGAAAGATTACACAAGAATTTTAATGATAAACTCAGAATTATATGTACAGAAAATGAAACAGAGAAGCGACTCATGGATGTAGAAGAAACACTTTATGCATATAATCATAAAATAATACATAGTACTACAGGCAGAACTCCAGCAGAAATATTTTTATACAATGCAGGTATAATTCATAATGTACAAAAAAGTAAGGAAAACAAAATTTTAAAACTAAATAATGGGAAAAAAGAATATGAAAGAGATCCCCGCTTTGTAATAGACAAGAGTCCTACTAAATCACGTATTCCTTTTAGATTCACTAAGAACGTCAATAAAGATTCTGATAAACACTTTACAGAAAATGTTCGAGGCAAAGAATATAGAAAATATAAAACACATTTTATGAGGAAGAAAATTATACACAATTCAAAATATAGGGAGCAAAATGCTGAGCCCAATGATGATATCCCTACCACTGATGGCACGAATATAAAAATAAATGAAGCCAACTCAGAAAAATGAAGATAAAACCGTAAGAACAACTAGCAAGATCATCAATTTTAAACCCAAAGCTGCTAACTATAAAACGAACCTCTATGCAAATTTAGAAAAGAATAAGTCTTGGAAAATAAAACCTCAGTTTTTTGCAGTAATTTACCCATTCAAAAATTTTAATGCAAAATAAACTCTAATAAATCTGTTCTTTTGACACACAATCTTGGATTACTAATAAAAAACAAGAAAATAATTTATCTGTATAAATTGTCAAGAAGAAAATCATAGACTTTAAGAAACGTACATAATGAATTGTATAAACTCAAAAAGAAAAGCATAGACTTTAAGAAATTAATAGTATGAATTGTATAAAGAAAACTCAAAAGGAATATCATAGACTTTTAGATAAAATAAGTTATGAAAACATAAAAAGGAAATTATAGACTTCAAGAAAACAACTAAATGAATTGTAAAAAGCAAAACAAAAGAAAGTCATAGATTTAGCAAACCATATGAATTATCCAAACACAATTTTGAAAACAAACAAAATATTTAAATTCATTGAATTGTTAAAAAATTACGCTGAAAATCAAGAAAATAGAGAGAGATATGTAAACAAAAACTAAAAAAAAGAAGATAAAAAGAAGATAAAAAAAAAATTAGAAAAAACACACCTTTAAATGCAAATTATTGTTATTACCAAAATCATAAAATCACGAAATTTGTTAAATTAACAGAATGTAATAACCCAAATTGTTAACCCTCAACTTAGCCACCACCATAATAAGTATGTAAATTTATAAAATATCGGCTTCTGTGGACAGCAGCATTCTTAAGGAGGGGAGGAGTAACATAATCAGCAGCTTAACAGAAGCATAACAATAACCTATGTAATAACATTATGTTATCATAATGTTATCTAAGCTCATATCGAAGCTATGTATATCAACTCTTGTAATTACGTCAGCAAAGATCACGCCATCAAGCTTTTTGGAACGGCAGCATTACAAGATGAACCAAAGTCATTAAAGGTCATGGAGCTTTTTTGGAGAGCGACGCTTTATCATATTTTAAGTCATTAGGCTTAAGTTAGTCTTAAGGTGACCTTTAAGAAGAAAAGTACATACATATACAAATATATATGAAAAAAAATCAACACATGTAATTACTGCGCTGCGGCTGTTTCATACGTAAAATTGGAGCTGCACTGTGATTGCTAATCAAAGCCAGATGCTGTGTACCTGTTCAATTTTTGAATACTTGTTCCGGAGCGTCGCCGAAATTTACTTTTGGACCACCGTGGGTTAAATGCGATGCCATCTCGGAAGAGACCAATTCCCCAATGATGTGCTAAGTCTTTTCACTTTATTTTGTATAATGAAAATCGTGGATCATTAGCAGGTGGCTAAGAAGAATTGTATTTTTTTTTTTTTTTGTATTTTTATCAGGCAATTCGGGTCTGCGTCACATTATGCCACTTCGTATTAAAATAGTTTTCTTTTATTATGATTCTTTTAAAAGTTTCTTGATCTTAACATTTTCGATGGAAAAATAGTAATGAAACATACGGAAGAAATAACTTAATATTTTAATTTACCTTTTTTACTTGTTATTATTGTTAATCTTTAAAAGTTTAAACTCACGCATGTTTATGTAAATTATGATCCACTATAATTGTAATTTTCTAAGAATTCCAGCATGGTCTCATTGAGCTCAACGACGGCATTGCGTGGTAAGTCCAATTTTTGTCTTTTGTAGTTGATCATGAATCCCTTACATACATGCGTTCAATTTAAATCATTTATATAAATTTACACACATCTAAACCTTTAAATATTTTGCTCAATTACTATTATAATTTCTCTTATCATAATTATTTCCGAGCTATGTTCGATTATTATGAATGTCCAATTATTATCACATCTTTGTCGTACAAGTATCTGAAACAATGAATTTTGAACTTAAAAATAAAACTGAATCATGGAATTTGCTAAAATAGAAATGAATGCTTAAACTTTATTTTTAGGGGTCTATCGCTGGACATCATGCCAATAACTAAACAAACCGAACCTTAATTACCAGCATCGGTGTTGTCTAGGTATGGTGGGTAAAGAACAGGGGTCCACCAACATCAGGATACCCTCACAAATCTATCTAATCCGCAGTTTCATCTGCCGATTGTATGCTAAATTATTTCGGGGAATATTGCTAGTAGTTTGTTTGTTTATTTACTTTAGTTTCTTTTGTTTGTTATGTGCACTTAATTATTGTGGCAGTGTGTTACATGGTAGGAGTGAGGAAGAACCCCACCCCATCCGACGAACTAAACCCGAGCATAGCGAGAAGTGCACGCCTCCTATCTCCTCCATGTTCATGAAATTTACTTCTACAGAAGAATTTTCTGTTTAATCCACCGACACGCTACAATGGCTGTTAGGAAAGTTCGGTTTTCATTTTCTTTGATTTGCAACTTGTTTAGAGTTTATTTTGGTTATACTCTACCATGTCGGAATCTGAAAAGCAACAAGTAGTAGCTAAATCTAGTTCTAAACTAGTACAATGCTTGCAGAAATTTGATAAGGTTAGCGCTGATATTGCTCGTATCAGAACAGTATTTCAGCTAAAGACAATTTCGTTTGAACAAACAGAACTCGAGTGTCGTCTCGAGCTGTTAGAAGATTACATAAAGAAAGCTATGGCGCTTCAAGCATATTTGGATAGTCTCAATCCAAGTAACGATAGTAGAGGGCCACTTGAGGATTTCTGCATTTCAACTAAGGCGTTGTAGGCAACGAAACAAAAAGTTGAAAGTCAGACTTCTCATGACTGTTCTATGATGGCCAGTCAACGGTCCCAGTTACCCAAAATGCGGCTGCCTACATTCAGTGGAAAGCATGCCGAATTTAAGAATTTTATGTGCTTATTTGAAAGCCTAGTTCATGACGATGCTTCGTTGACCAACGTCGAGAAGTTTAATCATTTGGTGTCGTGCTTGTCAGGTGAGGCTCTAGGAGTTGTGAAACCGTTTCAGTTAACGGACTGCAATTACTCGAAAGCCATTGCTAGCCTCAAGTCTGTGTACGACAACAAATGTTTGATATTTTTCGACACTATCTCGCAATTGTTTGACATCCCAAGTATGACCAAACCTAATGCGTCTACTTTGCGGTCCATCATTGACACTGTTTCTGCCATTTATGCGTCTTTAACTTCGTTGGGAAGTGAAAAGGACATTTCGAATGCAATGATCATACATATGGCTATGGCCAAAGTTGATCATGTAACCAAATCTCGTTTTGAGAAACAGCTCGATTATGACAAGTTGCCTTCTTGGGATGACTGCGCTAAGCAGTTAAACAGGCGTTACCAATATTTAGCGACTGAAAAGACAACTCGGGTTCCAAATAAACCGCGAGTAGAACCTGCAAGAAATAGTAAAGCTTCATTTTCTTGCACAAAGGGTCCTTCAAAGCCTTCAAAACCGATTTCGAAGTGCACATATTGTAGTTCTGCGGATCACAATATTTATTCTTGCCCTTCCTTCGGTTCTATATCTGTTATGCACCGATTTGAGTTTGCTAAGACTCAAAAAATGTGCCTCAATTGTTTGAATGTGGGTCGTATAGTTTCCAGCTGCGAAGCTTCCATTCACCCGCTCCACACGCAGTCGCACCTCCAGAAGCGTACTTAGGTCACGTTTTAAGTGCCGATCAAGTAATTCTTGCTACAGCAGTTGTAAAAATTACAAATAGATTCGGCCATTACCATCCTGCTCGTGTGTTACTTGATGGCGGCTCACAGTTGAACCTCATGACTGAGAACCTTGCGAAGCGCCTTCGATTAAAGCGTAAAGACACAGCTGTGAGTATTGTAATGGCAGGTGGAACCACTACTGGTAGTAGGCACAAGGTGTGCGCTGATATTCAATCTCGTTTGAATTCTCACAGCTTTGGCACTGATTTTTGGGTTCTTAAATCCATATCTACTTGTCAGCCTGGTAACTTTGTGCCCACATCGAATTGAAAAATACCCGCAAACCTTGAGTTGGCTGACCCAGAATTCTATAAGCCAGCCAAAGTTGATATTCTCCTAGGCGCTGAACTTTTTTACAAGTTATTATGCGTTGGGCAAATCGAGCTCAATTCTTGTCTTCCATTGTTGCAGAAGACATTGCTGGGATGGGTTGTTGCTGGTAGGCAACAGGGAAAATACCTCCTCAACAATTCAGCGTTAACGTTGCCGCTTAAGTTAGTGATTGTTCTCTCGACACATTAGTTCAACGCTTTTGGGAACTCGATCGGAGCCCAAATGAGTCGAAGGCTGTGCGCCAGACAGCTGAACAAAAGGCCTGTGAAGCTCACTTCACCAAATCAGTACAGCGCCTGTCTACAGGACGTTTTCAAGTCGAACTTCCGTTCAAATCCGATCCCACTGTACTAGGGCTTTCCTTTCAAACTGCTGAAAGACGATTTCTGCAACTTGAGCGCAAACTCGCAAGAGACAAAACTCTCCATGACATGTACCATGACTTCATGACAGAGTATCGTGATCTTGGGCATATGTCTGCTCTTGAATCTCCTCCTCCAGGACAGCACTACTATATTCCTCATCAGTGTGTCCTGAAACCTGAAAGCACCACAACCAAATTGCGTGTAGTGTTTGACGCTTCTAGTAAAACGTCAACGGCTCTATCATTAAATGACACTTTAATGGTTGGGCCGACTATTCAGAGGGAGCTTTATTCAACACTTGTAAATTTTCGGTTGAATAATGTGAGGGCGCAAGTATTTTGACCCAAATAAAATGAATACTGATTGTTATGGACCCTATTGTAAAACTTCCAAGTAAAGGGAACGTGCTCATTTATTCTGGACGCGATCGTAGGAGTGCAACTCTAAAAGCCTTGCACTCAGCCGACTGCCCATGCGCAGCTGTCGCATTCCAAAGCTTTGTATTTGCCAAAAATAAGCTTTCCTAATCTAATTAGATTTCTGGCTTAAGCAGATGATTTATTTCTGCTCAAGTCTTACTCAAGATCAGATGCACGTCGCTCTAATATTTAATAAAGTCACGTGGTAGACCAAAATATTTAATCTGAAGACATCGTCTCCATATAAAAACTGTGCGATTTATTCGAGGTGTCGGACTATTTTAAAACCGCCACCTAAGCGCGCCGCCGTGATTATTTTGATTGTTTTTATATTTTGGTGCAATTTGGCATTTACACCAGGTAAGCCTCGTGCAATGTCAATAATTTAATGCTTCTAACAAGCATCCCTTTACACCAGTGAAACTGCCTCGACATATATTGGTGGCTTTTGTTTTGGGCTACCAACGCATTTGCGAAATTTTTGTACGCTTACCCAGCCCAGATCGCAGCGTCGGCACTAGGAACACGGGTGTTAAGGCCCAGCATGGGCAGGCGTTAGAGACACGCCCGGCTAGCTCAGTTGCTAGAGCATGAACTGATGCTAAAGCCCAAACCAGCTCTACTGAACCCCAGAATTTGACTCCAATGCGCGCACTATAAGCTGATCTTTCGTATTAAAACATGGCGCTTGCCAAATCAACATCCAGTTCAAATGGTTTTAGATCTGACCGCACCTAATTAAAAGAGACACACAGACCACAATCTTTGTATCGATGGGATAAGTCATATTTGAAAATAATCTTAATTTAATAGGTTAAATCTAATTCTGTTTTCGTTTTACGTCTTATAAAGCCTCGGTGCGCTATGAGTGTATTGTTGCAAACATAATATGCCAATTAATATCAACAGCCAATCATCGTCAACAGGCCTGCTGACATCGATGAATGTTGTAAGTACGGCACAGTCGAAAATATTAAGTGTAAAAGGTCCTAAATTGAGTGCAACAATAGCATAGCAATCTGCTAGAAAACGTTTGTTTACATAAAACGCCTATAATTGATTGGGGCGGTTATTTTGTTAATATACTTAACTATTCACCTTTATTCTTGTATATATCACTTCCTAATTATAAGTAATTTTGTAAAAACACTTCTTATTTTCCTTATCTTACTTAAACTTCCTATCTTAATCAATATGAATTGTTTCTAAAGATGAATTTTCTTGAATTATATACGGTTATTTTTGAAGAAAACATGATATAATTTAATTTCCCTATGGGCACCTAAAGTATCTAACACCTCAATTGCAAAAAGGGTAGGAACCTATAATTTCTCCGATCCTACAGGTTGTAGTATCCGTTTACCAACCATTTTTTTTTTTGGAAATATGCTATAAAAATATATATAAAATAAATTTGGCATACGCATGACACACCCTCGTGTAAGTCGAGCTTTCATTGGAAGCCTGACCTTGTAAGCCCTTGATCTAAGCATCGTACGGTAATGCCGTTAGAAGCTTTTATGCGTGCAGCTATACATAGGCTTGGTTGCAGAACTTTTTGCTTCAGTCAGTCGAAGAAATAAAAACCAACAAGACGTCAGTGACGGGGAACGTAACTTCTGAGAAAATCTGACAACGACTAGGAATTCCTCAACTACGCGAGTGTTGACCCAAAGAGGGTTATAAGTGAAAGTGTTCATTATTTAAAAAAAAGAAAAAGGTATGTAGGAGTGTCAGGGGGAAGGACAAATAGTAAAATTGTTTTTGCAGGCTTTTTTGAGAAGCACTGGCTAAGGCAACTGGCGATGTTTGAGCCGGAAACCATGGATGGAATACCCATAGTTGTCCGCAACATCTGCCGTTCCGGCAACATTTTTATTTAACAACATTCGCCACTTCACGGACAACTGTCCAACCGCTGCAACTCGCACCACGGCACAGTCCCCAAAACACGGGCGAACGGCCAAGAATTAGGAGACGCCTTTTGGTCAGGTGTAACGACGCCACAGAACACGCCCCGATCGAGACCAGATGCGGAGTTTCCAAACCACTTGGGAAGCGGATCTTATTCTGATACTCTAATGTAGTCTATTGCTAAAAACAAAAAAAGAAAGAGCTTTAAGTGGCCCCAGGCACAGTGGAGAGAAAAAAAAAGAAAATGAAAAATGTTAATAATCCCAATTTTTAATTAGACATACATAAAATTTACTTAAATCAATTTAAAAATTTAAAAGTAAATGCTTAACTAATATAAGTTCTTCTGGCTTGTAAGTGAACCTCATATGAATTATATATGTATATATTATTGAATTCCAACTTATAATTGATTTTTGTGCGCTAACATACAGCTTAATGCCGCCGTCTACGTCATCATTGGGCCCAACGATAACTACGGATACAGGAGAACGATTTGGTAAAGCTGCGTGAGTAAATCAAAACAAAAACAAGTAAAAAAGCTAAAGTCGGGTGTCCCGACTTTAAAATACTCTGTACATATGTTTACAATAATTATAGAAAATTAAAAATAAATAAATAAAAAACAAGATAGAACGCTACAGTCGAGCAAGCCCGACAGTAAAATAGCCTGTACTCTCCACAAAAAGGAAAAATTAAAAAAAAAAAAATTTTTTTTAAAATAAATTATTAAAAAAAATGAATGAATTAATTAATTAAAATAATTAATTAAATTAAATTAGAATAAATGTTTATGTTCAGTTTTAACAGCACACATTAACATCATGTACCTATGCGTGTTTATATGCGTGTATGTATGCAGCACAAAGTTGAACAAAAGCAGCAACAACAACAGCTGCGGGCAGCGCTGCCGACAGAGCTGCAGGCAGCGCATGAGCAGCGATTTTACTTATGGCTATAACTTTCTTCAGAATTGACCTATCATGATGACTTGGCACACGGACACATTAGTACTAACTGGATGTACCTACCAAAATTGATTTTTAAATTCCGAGAATTACGGAAGTTATAAGAAAAAATACGAGTTGCGGGGGAGTGGGGGGGTGTATCAGAAAAAATAAACAAACTCGTTCTGCCTAGGGCTTATAGGAACCTTGATACCAATTTTGGTTATCCTAGCTCTTGTACTTACTGAGATCCTTGCGCTCATACAGACAGACGGACAGACGGTCAGACGGACAGACGGACATGGCTATATCGACTCGTCTTCTCATCCTGATCAAGAATATATATACTTTGTGGGGTCTGCCACGCCTCCTTCTGTGTGTTACATACATGCGCACAAAACTAGTATACCCTTTCACCCTTTGGGTACAGGCTATAAAAAATTGGATCGATTTTACCTCTCTCGGTATTCGAACTCACGTAAAGGGTGTATAATTGCACATTTACATAGCAATTGCGTCTGTGTGAGTGTATGTATGCCTATGCGCATCAATTCGTGTCTGTGTAAGCATTTTCGCAGTCAACCAAACAGCAACATCAACAACAGCCGCGGGCAGCGCTTGAGCAGCGCTGCATCAGCAAATATATTTATGGCTATAACTTCTTGGTAAATCGGTCTATCGTAGTGAAACTTGGCATACGGACACATACTTACTAACTGGGGGTATTTTCAAAATTTTATTTCGAAATTCCAAGAATTACGGGAGTTACGATTTGCGGGGTAGAGGGGGGAGGGAGGGAAATTCCAAAATATACATTTTCTGCGTATTCACATAAGGCATCTGGGACTAAAATTTGGTGTTCCTAGGTCTTATAGTCTCCGAGATATAGGCGATTATACGAATGGAAAATCGGGAAAACCCCCATAGGGGGGAAGTGGGGGGAAAATCAAAAAAATAAAACAAACTCGTATAGAATACACACATAACGCATCTTTGTGCAAAATTTGGTGTCTCTATATCTTATAGTCTCTGAGATCCAGGTGTTCATACGGACGGACAGACGGACAGACAGACAGACAGGGCTAGATCGACTCGTCTCGTCATGCTGATCAAGAATATATATACTTTGTGGGGTCTGCCACGCCTCCTTCTGCCTGTTACATTTTTCAGCTCCCGCAAACCTAATATACTCTTGTACATTTCATGTACAGAGTATAAATACAACAAACCGAATTTAAAACTATATATGTTGGAATTGAAAAAAAAAAAAAGAAAAAAAGAAAAAAGACAAATTCTAAACAAATTATAAAATGATTGTACAATTATTTTATAATCCATATATATATATATATATATATATATAATCATTTTATGAACTTGAAATTAATTTTGTTTAAAAGAATTCCTAATTTGATAATTTAAATGTACTCAGTTAAAATGTTCCGATGTATAATAAGTTGAATATTTGTATTTTGAATGATGACTAAAACCCTTAACTTTTATGAAAATTTTGTTAAATATAAATTTGTAAGATGAATTTCTAAAGAGTAACTAATGGTCTGTCGATTATCTTTGCCGGAACGATGTAAAATAACATAGTGTAAAATGTAGCAAGATAAGGGGCAATGCCAACATAAACTCCATATTGCCATGGTAGGGTGGGTAAAGACGAGGGACGACTTCTCCTAGTTCCGTCAGATAGGTAGTCTTCCCAGTATGCACCGAATCGGCGTGTCGGCGCTAAGGTTTTCACCGAATTGCTCTTGATGCGCGTTTTACGAATTGCTTCCAATTTAATTTTCCCCTCCCGTTAAATATATACCAATATATATACCAATACCAATATATATACAGTGCACTTAATTAAATGTAGTAGTTCCTGTTGTTTAGGCCAGAAAATAACCCCGACATTTCCGGCGAGCTAATACCGAGTATAGCAAGAGTGCACACCCTCTGAGCCAAATATCACCATTAACACCTCTCTTCAGCTAGTTAACATCACTACTGAAACCTGTACACTACACATTTATGGCGCCCAACGTGGGGCCCGAAACAGCTTATAAGAAAACACGGTTGCTTGTAGTTGTTGAACTATTTAAGCAGGTTCCGATTTTCCTTAAAAAGAAACTTAAGCTGGCTTCGCTCTCCAATTTTCGGCTAGATAATCCATCGTTCTACAACAAATTTTTTTTTTTTTTGGTTACACATTTCAAAAGGTTATAAAGTAAACGTGCTTAACTCTATTTTAGGATCTTGCGGTTACAATTCTTTCCATTGGGATTGACCGACCAAAATAGAACTAGACGATTCACTGATATAGCTGTATGAAAATAAACTTTAGCATTGCATTCGGATTGTTTGGATTTGATGAGTTAATTTTACAAGGATTTGCTTTATTTTAACTGATTGTACGTGCGTCTCACGTGGTGCCGAATTACAAGTGCCCCGATCATTCTCCAGTTCCGATGGTTCATTCATCGGAACCACTTAAATGCTATCGGAATTAAATAGAATCGGACTTAACTAATTGTCGGTTAGCTATCGAGTGCATATACAATCCAACAACTCGGCCAACCTGACAATGAAATCGTCCTCGATCATAATGCTTATAAATTAATTTAGTAAAGATAACAGTTAAATGAATGAATAAATAAATAGATAAATAAATTTATATTAAATTAATCGGAGCTATTTTCACACTGGTTACGCCAATCAGCCCATTTTCGAATTCGGCATGCCTCTACGATACCATCATACGGAATTTGACTAATTTGACAATTTTCAATGTCCGTGAGGACATATCTGTCGTTTGGTAAAACTTTTTTAATTGTGTATGGACCTCTATATTTAGGGACAAACTTTTTATTGGTACCAATTGTTGTGTCGATATTTCTCATTACAACAAAATCACCTTTGTGGTTTTTTTCAAAATACAGAGCACTTTTCTTTTGGTGGTGTTCAATCTTCTCAAAGGCTTCTTTGCGTATAGAATCTAAATGACGATTTGTTGGCGAATCAATTTGGTCTTCCAAATATTCTGTCAATGCGTCAATATCGCAACCTCTTTGCTGAATCCCAAACAATAATTTTGACGGAAGCTCACCTGTACCTGAATGCTCTGAATTATTTATAGCATATTCGACTTTAACAAGGAGTTTGCTCCAATCTGAATGTTGCACTGGCTCACTAATTTTAGCTAACATTGCTTTTATTACCCTGTTGACCCTTTCGACTTGACCATTTGCTTGCGGTGATGCTGTTGCTACTTTTATATGTTCAATATTATTTTCCAAAAGGAATTTATCAAATTCTAAAGACGTAAAACATGAACCTCTGTCACTAACAATTCTACGTGGTCTGCTATAGTATTCGAAATATTTTGAAAGACATATGTTTACTTCTTTTGTACTAGTGGCGTTCACAGGAAATAATTTTACGAATTTCGTAAATCCGTCAATAACAACTAATATATGTTTCTTTTTTGAAATTATAGAAGGAAGAGGGCCAAAGTGATCAATATGTATGGTATCAAATGGGATCGATCGCTTGGGGATATTATGAAGGGTTCTACTATTTGCATGTGCAGGCACAGTAAACATAATGCATTTTAAGCAGTTTTGAATAAACGAATCAATTTTGGTTTTCATATTTGGAAACCAATAGTGTTTTGCTATTTCTTTTAAACATTTCTCGGTCCCTAGGTGGCACAATTTCTTATGAATCCTTCTTATTAAATGCGTTTCCATTTCTTCTGGTACATATAACAAGTCAATATCATCTTTACCTTGTCTATATACAATGCCGTCACTTAATACAAAATTCTTAACACCAATGCTCCAATTTATTTCTAAGCTCTGTAATGTTTCTATCTCGATTTTGTGTTAGTTGAATTTGAAAATTAATATCGTCACTGTCAATAACTGCAATTATTTTATCTTTGTTCACGTCTTCCTCAATGGTCACTGTTGGTTCGTACTTAAATTCTTGTTGAATAGCTGAAGAGTATCTACTTAAAGCATCCACATGTTGCATATATTTTCCACTACGATGTTTCCTAGTACAATTATAGTTAGCAATCTCCATAGCCCATCTTGCTATTGCTGAATTCATTCCTCTTCGCTCAAGACATAATACTAGTGCATTGCAGTCTGTTACAATAGTAAACGGTATACCCTCTAAATAAATACGAAACTTTTTCAATGAATAGTATACAGCTAGTGTTTCTAATTTAAAACTTTCCATTCTCGATTCTTGTTTAGTTGCTCTCCGCGAAAAATATGCAATCGGATGAAATTTCCCGTCGTTTTGTTTCTGTAGTAAAATTCCTCCAAATCCGTCACTACTTGCGTCACAGTGCAATTCAGTTTCTCGATTTGGATTATAAAGAGCTAATATAGGAGACGAAATCAATTTTTCTCTAAGGTATTCAAAAATTGCAACACACTCATCATTAAGTTCAAATCTCGTATTTATCCTCGTAAGTTCTTGAAATGGCTTCGCGACTTTTGAATATGCTGGAATAAATCTTCTAAAGTATGAGAATAATCCTAAGCACTTTTGCATTTCATGTCGGTCTCTAGGTAATGGAAGATGTTTTATTGTAGAAATGTGCTCGTTATTTGGACTTATTCCTTTTCCACTTACGGTATATCCCAAGAACTCTATGCTTGTATATGCGAATTGGCACTTACTAATTTTTATTTCTAGTCTATACTCTGCCAGAAGTCGTAACACTTTGCCCACTGTTTTGAAGTGGTCGTCAATTGACTTTGAACCTATAGCTATATCGTCCATATATACAACTACGTCACCTTCACGAATCAACGGCTGTAATATGAAGTTTATAAATCTCATGAAAACAGCTGGTGCATTCCTAAGTCCAAAAGGGACTCTGGTGTACTCGTATTGGCCATTGGGCGTGACAAAAGATGTATACTGCACTGAAGTTTCTGCTACTCTTACTTGATGGTAACCACTTTTTAAATCTAATAGCGTGAAAAACTGGTTTCCTTCCATTCTTTCTAAGCAATCATCTATAAGGGGTAATGGATATCCATCTCGGATAGTTATTTTGTTCAATTGTCTATAATCAACACACATTCTTTTTTCTCCTGATTTTTTCTTTACCAGAACTATTGCCGAAGTATAGGGTGAATTGCTAGGTCTAATGTATCCCTTTGTCAATAAATCGTCAATTGTATTTTCAACTTCTTGCTTTTCTTGGTATGATAGCCTTCTTGGAACAGACCTTACTGGTTCAACAGAATTGAGTTTTATATTCATCTCATAACTATGATCAACAGCTGGAATGTTGTGCAAATCTAAATAATTCGATTTGATTAAAGCGATAAGTTTTTCTTTGTGTTCAACGTTCAATTTGGGCTCAATATTATATTCTTCAAAATCACATGTTTCAATGTTATAAATATACGGAATATCTGATTCAATAACGTCTGTGTTTTCACAATTCACGATTTTAATATTTTCTTGTACCAGATCATCAATATTTGTTGACAATTTCGTGAAATTCAATGTGTCCTTTCTAATATCTTCTATTTCATTTTTTCTAAATGTGGCAACATCACTTTTTCCTAAAACACTGTTGGTTAAATGGTCATTAACAATCTCTTTACAGAGTTCACTATCACTATTGTCATTCAAAACACCACCTTTTAGTTCAATACACTTTCTAAAATTTTTTAGACAATTAATTTTATTCAATGTAGTAAATCCTAACCCATAAGATTTCAAAAAGTTCCGGCCTAGTAATGCTTCGGTCACAATGCTAATGTTTGGAACAACATAAAAGGTAATATTCTTCACTTCGCAAAGAAAGAGTATGTTGAGCTTAATTTTTCCAAATGAAAATATAGTCGATCCATTCACACAAAAGTATTTTGTAGGTTTCAATGTAAAGTTAAAGTTATCATAAGGCACTGCCGATTTTTGTATCAAATTAATGCAGCTACCAGAGTCGAGAAGGGCGGAAATATATTTCAAATTATTAATGCGATTTATACCAGTGTCAAAATAAACTCCTACCTTATTAAAAATGGGAATGAAATCATTGGTCTTCTCTTGGTCCAGCTGACCCGTGGTTCCAGCAACAAACTTGGACGGTTGTCCAATCTTCTGTGGGCAATTCTTGATCACGTGCTGAAGAGATCCACAGCGGAAACACGATCCTCTCTCCCGTTTTGGTGCAGTACAAGCAGAAGAATAATGCCCGTAAGCAGAACAGTTGTAGCAGCGGACTTCTTTAACTGGCGGTGGTTGCGGTGTAGCAATATTCTTACGGAGTGCTGAATACTTGGGAGCAATCTCTTTGAGTTGGTCGACAGTTTGTGCGGAGTACAATAAAGCGACACTAGGTGATTTGTCGCGCATACCATCAATAATGAACTGAACAGTTAGTTTTTCATCAATCCCGGCACGAGATGCTATTTCTTCCATTTTCAATATATATCCCAAAACGGACATTTTGCCGGACTTAAATATCGTTTCTTTTAGCAGCAATATAACTTCGGCCATTGAATTGCTGCGACCAAATGTCTTCAAAAATGATGCTTTAAAATCGTCATATGTTTTAGAACGATTAACACGTAAAAACGATTCAGCTTCGGTTCCTGATTTCATCAGCATACGTACGCATCGCAGTTTGAAGTTGTCGCTGTCATCAATGTCCTGGCAAGTACGCTCGAAATCGGAGATCCATTCGTTTGCCGTTTCCAAGCCATTGCCATAGAAAGGTGCAATAGATTGCTTAATCAGTTGGATATCTGCTGCAATTTTGTTTCCAGTAGGCAATAAACCCATAAGCGTCTTCTTCTTCTCTGCAATTCTAATGGCAGCGTCAATTAATGCTTCTTCTTCTTTCAAGTCGCCTAAAGTTTGGTTAGCTCGGGCTTCTCTGGACATGCTCTCACATAGCGACACAGTTTCCTCATGGTCCTCATTTTCTTCAATATCATCAATGCCGTCAATTTTGTTGTTTCTTGCAAGTATGCGTAGTTGTCTTATCGTTGCAGTAGCCGGAAAATCAATTCCATTTGAAATCAGCAACTCAATGATCTGTGCCTTGTTAGCAAATTAGCAAAATTCTTTGGATGGATGAGCAGATTATTGTAGGCAAGTAGTTTACGGGGTGTCTATCCCACTTCTGAAGTTGATGAGTTAATTTTACAAGGATTTGCTTTATTTTAACTGATTGTACGTGCGTCTCACGTGGTGCCGAATTACAAGTGCCCCGATCATTCTCCAGTTCCGATGGTTCATTCATCGGAACCACTTAAATGCTATCGGAATTAAATAGAATCGGACTTAACTAATTGTCGGTTAGCTATCGAGTGCATATACAATCCAACAGATTACAAAATACTGCAGGCTTTGCGGATTTTGTCCAATAATCCAAAGCATGCTTAAATCCGTTCTAACCACACTTAGTACAATAGCGAGTCATACTGAGACCCTATCTATCGTTATTTTATATCTCGTTTCGGCAATAGAGAAAGACAGAACTTAATATTTATATAATCAGAATCGAATTATTTCTATATAGTGTGAGTAAAACCCAGTTGTATCTATTTCACATAAATTCTGAGTTGTAAAACTAAATTGTAGTTACGAAAATGTCTGTAAGACACAGTGCAGAAGACATTGCGTCAGCTTTAGAAGCGGCAGATTCATTTTGCGGTATTTGTTGAACTTGGGACAACGTAAAAGTATCGCAGGAAGTCCACCTAGATTTACCTTTGTCATCTCCGAGAACTAGTGCTTCCCGTGGTAACACAAATTCTCGAGTAGCACCAGAAAAAGTACCCAACATCATGCAAAGTTGGCACATCAAGTTTGATGGCACCAGAAATTGCATGAGAATGGATGAATTTATTTATCGTGCTCGTTCGTTAACAAATCAAAATCTGAACAACGATTATGATTTGCTTTGCGACCATTTGTATCTTTTGTTCGCTGGAAAAGCCAGCGATTGGTATTGGAAATTCCACCATATTCACTCGAATTTCACTTGGAATACTTTTTGTGAAGAATTCAGGCGGCGGTTCGAAGAAGTTGAAACTGACTATGACATATGGGAAAAGGTTAGAAAACGTCGCCAGGGCGAAAGTGAATCTTTCGATGACTACCAATATGCCATAGAAGACCTTATAGACAGACTTCAAAATCCAGTATCGGAGAATGAATTAGTAGAATTGTTTCAGAGTTAATCAGCTCTAACGATATTGATAGTAGCACAGAACCAGGAGAAATGACAGAAGAAGTTTTGCAACTTCAACGTATTTCAACTCCAACTTGCTGGAATTGTGACATTAAAGGTCACAAATTTATAGATTGTGTAGGTCCACGTAGCATCTTTTGTTACGGCTGTGGAGCCGAAGATACCTATAAGCCAGTTTGTCCTAAATGTACCCAATCGGGAAACCACAAGAGGGATGTGTCGAGTCACCACAGCTAGGCACATCCATATCAACACAAACTTCCATTATTGAACTAGATGTTGTCGTGACAGATAAAAGTCACTCACGCAGTTGCAACACTGGTACACAGACTGTTGAAACCCATTTAGATAATACAAAACATTTTTATACCCTGTACCCAAAGGGTACAAGGGTATATTAGTTTTGTGCAAGTGCACATGGAACACACAGAAGGAGGCTTGGTAGACCCCACAAAGTATATATATTCTTGATCAGCATGACAAGCCGAGTCGATATAGCCATGTCCGTCTGTCCGTCTGTCTGTCTGTATGAACGCAAGGATCTCCGAAAGTATAAGAGCTAGAATAACCAAACTTGGTATACAGATTCTCCTGAGACCGAGAAAGGACGAGTTTGTTCATTTTTTCTGATCCACCCCCCACTCCCCCCTATTAACGATTTTCTATAACTCCCGTAATTCTTGAAATTTTGAACTAAAATTTGGTAGACACATCCAGTTAGTAATTATATATCCGTATATATATCCATGTGCACATTATGATAGAATGATCGGAAAGAAAGTTATAGCCATATAACCAGGCCCAATGCACACATACATACATATGTACAAGTACACAAACACGCATAAGGCACGATTCTGATGTAAATGTAAATGTATATGTATGCATGCATAGAATATTTTATATTTAATTTAGTTAATTAATTAAATTAATAAATTTAATTTAATTTAATTTAATTAATTAATTAATTTAATTACTTTTTTGTGGGGTGGTACAGGGTATTTAAGAGTTGAGCCTGCTCGACTTTAGCATTCCTTTCTTGTTCATTTATACCATTACATAAAAGATTGGAAAACTATAACTTTATTCGTAATAAGATTTTTAATGAAATTTCTAGCTTTAATTACAAAGCCTAAACGATCAACGAGACGGCTACGTACTTTTTGGAAACGAGTCTGTAAGGACAGGAAGAAATTTATTTCCGCTATTTTCCATGAGTCTGATAACAGAATATTTACTAACGTTCAGATTGAAAACAAAGAATATGTGGCTTTATTAGATTCAGGCGCTACAATTAGCTGCAGTGGCGGTATAGCAGCCATAGATTTGTTAGAAAATCCCCGAAGACGTAAGTGTTCTGGAGTTGTGCGAGCGGCAAACGGCACTGAAAGCAAAGTTGAAGGCAAAATAGTTACATCCATTAAATATAATGACCGCATATTTGACATAGAATTATTTATCATCCCTGGAATTAAACAAGAAATCATTTTTGGAATGGATTTCTGGGATAAAGCCGGACTTTCAGACAGAATTAGGTCTTCCGCACATATATCTGAACTTGACGTTGGCACTAATGAGGAAGATCGGGATTTGCATAAACTCCATGTTCTGTCATTAGAAGAAAAACAACGTCTGCAGGAAGTTATAGCTACTTTTCCATCATTTGCTTCCGAAGGCTTAGGTCAGACGAGCTTGGCAACTCACTCTATAGACGTTGGTGATGCAATTCCGGTTAAGCAACGGCATTGGCCAGTTTCACCAGCCATTGAAAAATTAATGTTTGCTGAAGTGGACAATATGCTAGCACTTGACGTCATAGAGGAATCCACAAACCCGTGGAGTAGTAATTGTGTCTTGGTCAAGAAAGGGGAAAAATATCGTTTATGTCTCGACTCTAGAGAAGTCAATAAAGTTATTAGACGTGACGCTTACCCTCTTCCACATATTGACGGTATTCTAAGCAGACTACCACCAGCACGTTTCATCACAGGATTAGACATGAAACACGCGTATTGGCAGATACCTTTAGATGAAAAATCAAGGCAATACACAGCTTTTACGGTACCAAATAGACCTTTGTATCAGTATAAAATGATGCCATTCGGCTTATGTAATGCTGCTCAAACTTTATGTCGTTTGATGGATCATGTTATCCCAGCCAATTTGCGTTCACGCGTTTTCATATATCTTGATGACCTGCTTGTTCTGTCTGACGATTTCAGTTCACACTTAGTGTTATTACGTGAAATTGCATTATGTCTTCGCAAAGCCAATCTCACGATTAACATTAGTAAATCCAAATTTTGCATAAATGAAATTACATATCTAGGATTTATTATCGGCAATGGGCAAATCAGAACAAATCCAGATAAAATAAAAGCCATAACCGAGTTCCCAGTACCCACTACAGTGAAGCAATTACGCAGATTTTTAGGTCAGAAATCCTTTGAAACTCTTAAATCCAGTTTAACTGCTGCACCAATTCTAATTACTCTTAATTGCAGAACCATTTGTTTTACTTTGCGATGCTAGTACGTATGGCATCGGTTGCGTTTTAGCACAAAAGCGATATGGAGTCGAACTGCCAATCGCTTATATGTCCGAAAAATTGTCAAAAGCACAACGGAACTACTCAGTTACGGAGCTAGAGTGCTTGGCAGTGATTAAAGGCATTAAGAAATTTCGTTCTTATATAGAAGGGCAAGAATTCACGGTAATAACCGACCACGCATCTTTAAAATGGCTCATGCGCCAAAAAGATTTGTCTGGCAGATTGGCCAGGTGGTCAATGAAACTCCGTTCTTTCACTTTTGAAATTTTGCATCGCAGTGGTTCTCAGAATGTAGTCGCAGATACTTTGTCGAGACAAAATGAATTGGAAATTGAATCTATAGATAAAGTATCCCCGATAATCGATTTGGAATCAGACGAATTTACTTCACTTGAATATCAGAACTTAATTGAAAAGATCAATCACAACCAGGATAGGCTGCCTGACTTAAAGGTAGTAGATAAATATGTTTATAAGAGGACCCAATTCGCATCTGGTGATGCAAGCCAAGAAGACTCCTCATGGAAACTTTGGTTTCCCTCAGGCTTAATACAATCCGTTTTACATCAGGCACATGACGCACCATGTTCTTCTCCCTGTGGTATGAGTAAAACGGTGGAAAAAGTGAAAAGATATTTCTTTTGGCCACGCATGGTCAGTCAGATACGTGAATATATATCTGAATGCCAAGTGTGACGAACTACCAAAAGTCCAAACAGTGTTTTAAAATCACCTATGGGGAAACCACTTACCTCGGATAGACCATTCCAAAAACTATACATAGATTTGTTAGGACCTTACCCGCGTTCGCAGAAAGGAAACATAGGCTTGCTAATAGTGGTCGACCACAATACTAAATTCCACTTTTTATGTCCTTTGAAAAAGTTTACTGCACCTAGAATTTGTGAGTACTTGGAAGGATCCATCTTCTATACATTTGGAGTACCAGAGGAGATACTAACCGACAATGGCTCACAATTCAAATCCAGTCATTTTGGAAGCTTCCTAGCTAGTTTTGGTATCGCGCATAAGTGTACTGCCATTTATTCTCCGCAAGCTAACGCAAGTGAGAGACTAAATAGATCAGTATTAGCGGCGATACGAGCTTATATTGGGAGCGAAAACACTAATTGGGATGTAAACTGAAATGCTATTAGTGGAGCTCTGAGAGCCACTCTTCATAGGAGCACAGGATATTCTGCCTATTTTCTAACTTTCGGGCAGAATATGATTTTAAATGGCAAAGATTTTAATCTTTTGCGGAGCTTAGATCTGTTAAATGATGACACTCGATTAGACAAGGCAGATAATTTGCAATTAGCCCGTCAAATAGCAAAAGAAAACACAAGAAAGGAATGCTAAAGTCGAGCAGGCTCAACTCTTAAATACCCTGTACCACCCCACAAAAAAGTAATTAAATTAATTAAATTATATTAATTAATTAATTTAATTTAATTTATTAACTAAATTAATTTAATTAATTAACTAAATTAAATATAAAATATTCCATGCATGCATACATACATTTACATTTACATCAGAATCGTGCCTTATGCGTGTTTGTGTACTTGTACATATGTATGTATGTGTGCATTGGGCCTGGTTATATGGCTATAACTTTCTTTCCGATCATTCTATCATAATGTGCACATGGATATATATACGGATATATAATTACTAACCTAATGTGACTACCAAATTTTAGTTCAAAATTCCAAGAATTACGGGAGTTATAGAAAATCGTTAATAGAGGGGGAGTGGGGGGGGGGGGGGTGGATCAGAAAAAATGAACAAACTCGTCCTTTCTCGGTCTCAGGAGAATCTGTATACCAAGTTTGGTTATTCTAGCTCTTATACTTTCGGAGATCCTTGCGTTCATACAGACAGACAGACGGACAGACGGACATGGCTATATCGACTCGGCTTGTCATGCTGATCAAGAATATATATACTTTGTGGGGTCTACCAAGCCTCCTTCTGTGTGTTCCATGTGAACTCGCACAAAACTAATATACCCTTGTACCCTTTGGGTACAGGGTATAATAAATAAAGCACATGACGCGAACGCACATAGTTATAACCTACGTTGTGGAAGTATTCAACTGAAAGTAGGAGATACAGTTTATGCGAGGAATTTCACTCAAAACAATGCATTTAAAAGGTTTAATTCAAAGCTAGCACCAGTATTTATCCCGGCTCGAGTTCATAAAAAATGAAGCTCTTATTATTACGAATTGGTGAATGAATGAAATAAACATTTAGGAGTATTCCACCTTAAAGATATTCAAGTCAAGAAATAACAAAAGTCTTCAGATAATGCCTCTTCGAACATGTCTTGTTCCATTATCTGCGTTGTAGTATCCGTTTACCAACCATTTTTTTTTGGAAATATGCTGTAAAAATATATTTAAAATAAATTTGGCATACGCATGACACACCCTCGTGTAAGTCGAGCTTTCATTGGAAGCCTGACCTTGTAAGCCCTTGATCTAAGCATCGTACGGTAATGCCGTTAGAAGCTTTTATGCGTGCAGCTATACATAGGCTTGGTTGCAGAACTTTTTGCTTCAGTCAGTCGAAGAAATAAAAACCAACAAGACGTCAGTGACGGGGAACGTAACTTCTGAGAAAATCTGACAACGACTAGGAATTCCTCAACTACGCGAGTGTTGACCCAAAGAGGGTTATAAGTGAAAGTGTTCATTATTTAAAAAAAAGAAAAAGGTATGTAGGAGTGTCAGGGGGAAGGACAAATAGTAAAATTGATTTTGCAGGCTTTTTTGAGAAGCACTGGCTAAGGCAACTGGCGATGTTTGAGCCGGAAACCATGGATGGAATACCCATAGTTGTCCGCAACATCTGCCGTTCCGGCAACATTTTTATTTAACAACATTCGCCACTTCACGGACAACTGTCCAACCGCTGCAACTCGCACCACGGCACAGTCCCCAAAACACGGGCGAACGGCCAAGAATTAGGAGACGCCTTTTGGTCAGGTGTAACGACGCCACAGAACACGCCCCGATCGAGACCAGATGCGAAGCTTCCAAACCACTTGGGAAGCGGATCTTCGTAATCTGCACCCAGTTGACCACACCCCTTATTTGGGTATAGGTTGATCAGACCGAAGGAATTTGGGATAAGTACCGAGTTTACATACCAGCCAGCGACTGAACCACCCCCATATTCTGATATGCTAATGTAGTCTATTGCTAAAAACAAAAAAAGAAAGAGCTTTAAGTGGCCCCAGGCACAGTGGAGAAAAAAAAAGAAAAGGAAAATATAAAAATAAAATTTACTTAAATCAATTTAAAAATTTAAAAGTATAGCTTAACTAATTTAAGTTTTTCTGGCTTGTAAGTGAACCTCATATGAATTATATATGTATATATTATTGAATTCCAACTTATAATTGATTTTTGTGCGCTAACATACAGCTTAATGCCGCCGTCTACGTCATCATTGGGCCCAACGATAACTACGGATACAGGAGAACGATATATATTTAAATATATATTTAATATATATTATATATATATATATATCTCTATATATATAAAACAGTTTGTCCTGACTGACTGACTGACTGACTGACTGACTGACTGACTGATTGGCAATCAACGCACAGCCCAAACGGTAAGAGCTAGGAAGCTGAAATTTGGACACAAGATACCTCTTATAGTGAAAGTGAGCACTAAGAAGGGGTTTCGGAAAATTCGAGCTCCATAGGGGGGAAAACGAGCTCCAACG
Source organism: Scaptodrosophila lebanonensis (assembly GCF_003285725.1). Taxonomy (NCBI): domain Eukaryota; kingdom Metazoa; phylum Arthropoda; class Insecta; order Diptera; family Drosophilidae; genus Scaptodrosophila; species Scaptodrosophila lebanonensis. The sequence goes on along the minus strand of NW_022060750.1, from coordinate 724,221 downwards.
TTTGTATGAAAAATCTACAATTTTTATCCGATTAACTTCAAACTTAGTTTGTATACTCTCACAAAGAATACAAAAAAAACTGTATACTTGGATTTTCAATATTTTTCCTGCGGCCTGAATAATAATGATTTTCCGGTGGAAAATTCGGTAAACGAAAAGCTATCTGCAATCAACGCACAGCCCAAACGGTAAGAGCTAGGAGGCTGAAAATTGGACACATGTTGTCTTCAGTGGCGTAGGTGAGCACTAAGAAGCGGTTTTCGAAAATTCGAACGCCAAAGGGGGGAAAACGGGCTCCAACGTTTGTATGAAAAATCTACAATTTTCATCCAATTAACTTCAAAATTAGAGTGTATACTCTCAAAAAGAATACAAGAAAAACTGTATACTTGGTTTTTCACCATTTTTCCTGGGGCATGAAAAAGGGGGGGTTTTCCGTGGAAAAATTGAAACACAATCAACACCCCACAGCCCAAACGGTAAAAGCTAAGAAACTGAAATTTGGGCTCAAGTATCCTATCATGGTGTAGATGCGCACTAGAAGGGATTTTGGAAAATTCGAGCTCCAAAGGGGGGAAAAGCAGCTCCAAAGTTTGTTTGAAAATTCTGCATTTCTGAATCGATCAACTTTAAATTTGGTTTTTATAATCTATAAAAGAATACAAACAAAACTGCATACTCGGTTTTTCGGTTGTTGTGTTGGAGCTTGAATTATGGGTTTTTAATATTTATACATTTTTTCAAATGAAAAGTTTGTGTTATAAATTTAGTCAGATCGATTTCAATTTTGGGTAATATAATCTACGTAACTAAAATTACAACTTTTCATTTAACGATTTTTAAAATATGCATTTTACAAATGCAGGCAGAACAAACAATACAAAATATCAAACAGTTGGGGACAACTAAGTATACATACACACACACAAACATACATACAAGCAGCTGTTCGTGTAGTTGCGTGCAAACGGAAGTAGCCAAAGCAAAATGTGAGACACTAATGTGTGAATGTTAATTTGTACACATGTATGTACATACATACATACATATGTATAAAAGTACATTCGTCTTGCACTGACAGGGCAAGAAATGTTAATTAATTAAAAATTATTAACATTATAACATAAACATTTTTATGTTATTATACCCTGTACCCGTAGGGTAAAAAGCGTATATTAGGTTTGTGCAAAGTATGTAACATACAGAAGGAAGCATCTCCGACCCCATAAAGTATATATATTCTTGATCAGCATGACGAGAGAAATCGATCTAGACATGTCCGTCCGTCTGTCCGTCCGTCTGTCCGTCTGGATGAACGCGAGGATCTCAGAAACTATAAAAGCTAGAATAACCAAAGTTGGCATCCAGATTCTCCTAGGTCCGAGTAAGGACGAGTTTATGTTTTTTTTTTTAATTTTCCCCCCCTTACCCCGCTAAAGAAGTTCGTCAATAGCGTCCACATTTCAAATGCTACCTAAACCAAACTTTGCACACATAATTAATATAAAATTGTCTACTGTTGTATAAAATTTTATTTAATTCGGTCAATTCTAAGAAAAGTTATTAGCAAAACAAATTCTCGCCAGTACAACCCCCCCAAACTGCAGCAACAAGCTCACTCTTCTTCTTCCTCTTTTTGCTGCTGCTATGGGCGCATATAACTCAGTGACGGAAGTTTACCTGGGTACAGGGTATTACACTGTCGGGCTTGCTCGACTGTAGCGTTCTCTCTTGTTTTTTCTTTGTTTAGTACATTTGGCATAAGGGGTTTTTAGGACAACGGACTACAAGGGCGTACGCAGGTTGGGCAGGGGGGACATTGCTCCCCTTAGAAAGAATTTCGCATTATGAATTACACCAGCACCATATGTATTACATACGTACATACATATGTACATACGTCTGTATGTATATTATGTACATATGTACATCAATAAGTATGTATGTACATACATTCTTAAATACATATGTATATAGGTTTGTGTGTATGCAGTGGGCCATCGAACACTGTTGTGTAATTGTAATAAATAGTGTTCTATGTTTTCAAATCAAAATTTTTAAAACAACAACAACAAGTTATTGGCTCGCAAATCTTCTTTCGTTTTGATCATTTACGTCTGTTAATTGCATACGCAAAATGCCAACAGTTTACAGTTACCGTACACATACAAATACATTTGTATGTATGTATGTATGTATGTGTACAGTGAACAATCGAATACAGTATTATAATCAATAACTCTCCAACGATGTTTTTCGATGTATTTGTATTCGACATGTATTACGATATATCAACACAAGTATCGATATTTTCGATATATCGCATTTAATTTTATTATTGGGGTTTTTATATTTATTCACTTTTTCAAATGAATAGTTTGTGTTATAAATTTTGTCCGATCGATTTCAAATTTGGGTAATGTAATCAACATAACTATATCAACAAATTGGCATTCAACGATTAAAATATAGCAATATGTTTTTTACTTGCTATATACTTATCAAATATCAAATAGTTGGGGACATCACATACACATACTCACACATACATACAACAAGCAACAGTTCGTGTCTATGTGTGCCCATGCATACATACATATGTACTATACAAGCATATGTATGTATGCCTGTATATGTATGTAGCATGTACATACAAAACAACAACAACTGCAAGTCATTGGCTCGCTCTTCTTCTTTCGTTGTGACCATTTAATGTTAATTGCAAAGGCAAAACGCCAAAAGTTTACAGTTACCGTCGCTAAGCAACGACTGCGTAAGCGATAGTAAAGCAGAAACCGAATAACGGAGCTACGTATATTCTGCTTTGCATTGCGGGCAGATGTATGTATGTATGTATGTATATGATTTGTTCTTATTGATGTTAATAAATAATTCGATTTTGTTATTTAAATATTCTGCTTATTGCATTCAAACTTCGATATTTGATGGTATCGGTGGCTTCAACTATCGAAAGTTTTACTCTAGCAAATTAAGATGAGAATTGTCAGTGCTTTTTGATCGTGGCTCATCGCTGCACGGCATTGACACGAGTGCCGTGTTTCATATTCCGAGTTTGTGCGTGACCGTATTGACTCAATATGGCACAAAAGACTCAAATGTGAATTTAAAATTAAAATATACCCTTATAATTATTCCCCTTTTTTTTGCACATAGTCTATCTTAAAACGTTGCGTTATCTCTATATATAAAACAGTTTGTCCTGACTAATTGGTGATCAACGCACAGCCCAAACGGTAAAATATGAAATTTGGACTCAAGTATCCTTTCATAGTATCCATCATAGTGTAGGAGCACACTAAGAAAGGCTTTTGGAAAATTGTAGCTCCAAAGGGGGGAAAACGAACTTTAAAAAATATTAGTTATATTGGTCATGTTCGTTGAACGAAATAGTTTGGCAAGAACAAAAATGTAACGGACTACTGAACAATTTTTTGTCAAGAACAGAATGTTCATTTAAATACCTTAAAAGCCTTCCTACTGGTAACTTATAAGGTGAAAACATATTGGTAGGTTATGCACACACAAAATAAATACAATTGGAAACATTATATTGAGCCGGGTTAAGACGGGCAATACCTGCTAGTATATAATATATTATTTAAAAATATTTAAAAGAATTCCTAATTTGATAATTTAAATGTACTCAGTTAAAATGTTCCGATGTATAATAAGTTGAATATTTGTATTTTGAATGATAACTTTTATGAAAATTTTGTTAAATATAAATTTGTAAGATGAGTTTCTAAAGAGTAACTAATGGTCTGTCGATTATCTTTGCCGGAACGATGTAAAATAACATAGTGTAAAATGTAGCAAGATAAGGGGCAATGCCAACATAAACTCCACATTGCCTTGGTAGGGTGGGTAAAGACGAGGGACGACTTCACCTAGTTCCCTCAGATAGGTAGTTTTCCCAGTATGCACCGAATTGCTCTTGATGCGCGTTTTACGAATTGCTTCCAATTTAATTTTCCCCTCCCGTTAAATATACCAATATATATACAGTGCACTTAATTAAATGTAGTAGTTCCTGTTGTTTAGGCCAGAAAAGAACCCCGACATTTCCGGCGAGCTAATACCGAGTATAGCAAGAGTGCACACCCTCTGAGCCAAATAGCACCATTAACACCTCTCTTCAGCTAGTTAACATCACTACTGAAACCTGTACACTATAAGGTAGGGAGGGTATAGAAGAAGAACATCTTGGTTCTTCAACTACATAAAGTAGACACATCTAATGGTAATACAAGTGGCTTTTTGGATTCATTCCTTATCTGTCTAAGAATTTTTATTTATGGGACGGCCATGGAGTAAGCAGCACCAAAGAACCCCCCCATTAGCCCTGAGCAGGGCTGGACCCCTATAGTAGACAGAGGTGTTGCCGAGACCGCATGATGTCGTGCACGTTACAATAAATACGCAACTACTGCCGACATCTCCAAGATGTACAGGCAAATACTATAAACGTGTCTGAAAAAGACAAAAATTACCAGCTCATTCTCTGGCGAGAAAGCGCCTCTCATGAGCTGCAGTCCTTTAAGTTGAACACTGTAACATACGGGACTGCATCAGCGCCATTTTTAGCTGTGCGCTCGTTGTTTGAATTGGCAAATATTTATGCTCGATGTCACCATGTCGCGTTAAATGTCATTAAAAATTGTTTTTATGTTGACGACATGCTGGCTCCTCATAATGATGTATTTCGTTATCATCTGCATGAGGATAGCTTTACTTCGTTGAAGCCGACAATTCGGAATATATTATCTCGTTTGTCTGAGCAACTTGGCCTTTGTGCCCCATCGTCACTGCGGCCAAAACTCTGTGGCAAATACTCGTAGGTATTGCTCAGCAGTTTTACATAACTGCCTTCGATGCAAGCCCAAGTTAGTTGAGCAAATAATGAGAAATTTGCCAGGTGATCGCCTTCGAGAAGTTGGACCTTCCAGGGTTTGTGGACTCGAACTTTGCGGCCCATTCCATGGTAGCTATCGCATACGCGGAAGACCGCCCGTTACAAATTACGTAGCAGTATTCGTTTGTTTTGCCTCGAAGGCCGTTCACCTCGAACTGGTAGCTAATTTATCCAATGATACTGTCCTTAACGTCTTTATAAGGTTCATCGGGAAGCGCGGCCTGCCGGAAATGGTCTTTAGCGACAACGTGACGAACTTCGCGGGAACAAGCGGCTTGCTGAGGGACCTGCCGTCGGCTTTCGAGCGGAGAAAGGATGCCCTGACGGACTCTGAGGCAGAGCGACGAATCGATTGGTGGTTCATTCTTCCCCGACCTCCTCACATAGGAGGATTGTTGGAGGCAGCGGCGCTGCTAGGCGACCAGTCCACGATGTTGGCGGTGCTCCGTGTGGATTTGAAAGACCGGGAGTCCTTCAAAGGGGCCGGAATGTTGGAGCACCCTACTTAGCTTCAAAGCCTTTCCTTTGCGCTCTCTATTGTGCCCTTTACTGCGCTCTCTGTGGCGGTCTCTTTGTACGTTTTTCTTGTGCCGGTCCGCTCACTTGTAGCGACAGCAGGCAAAAGCACTTGCTAAGTAATACTCGCACATTTAACAGCGTCTCATTTAATAACTAGTTAAATATTGTTTATTGCAATCGCTAAAAAGCTAGCGATTTTTCACTATATATATATATATATATATATATATATATATATATATATATATATATATATATATATATATATATATATATAATTAAATATTCAACACGACATTTATTGACTTAATGGAGAATTACACTTAGGTGAACTTAACGATAAGTTTGCAAGACTCGATCCGTATTGCTCGAACGAAACTATAAGACTCAACTCCTCCAAGTTTCGCGATCGCTTAGCAAACCTCGGTTTAGAGCTTTCTTGGTCAAGAGCTTTTTTTCTTGACAATGAATTCCTTTGTTCAATTGGACTATGGACTTTTGCTCGTCCCGAATTTGAGCCGCGTTGGCAATTGGACTTTGCTCGTCCCGAATTTGAGCCGCACTGGCAATTTGGTGAGAACATAAATTTGTTTACAGCATGAAGTGTGGGAGCCAAATTGTTATTGCTATAAATTCTCGGGAGTCTGCTTACAATCTTTTATGTACTATGATTTTATGTGTACGTGCCGCTGGCGTATTTGAAATTATACATAAGGTGCAAGAGTGGTGCCGTTGGCATATGTGGGTGTATGGGTGTGATGCGGTTCATACACGCTCTACATGAAATAGGCCCACTGTAGCCGCTGGTGCTGGAGGATGCGGGGCGGAAATAGGGCTCGTTTTGACGTTATATTGCCGGCTCATACGCAACAATATAACAATCAACACTTGTTCGCTTTTTCAGTCACACCTTACATATATTCGGACTCGAGCCTGGTATATATGTAAGTTGCGCTCATAGCGTGGGCGGATTTCTTAAATATTCTTAAAATTGCCTTTTATTTGGGATTTCGTTGCCATTGGCCCTACAATGCACCACGTTTATTGGCTGATTTCCAAAACTTACGTGGATTTGATCCTATGCCTCGCTGCTAACACACGTCTGGTCGTCTTGATGGTCGCCGAAGAAGAGAGCGAGCTTCCGTTTTCGTTTGCCCTTCTCGCCTTCGTCCGTGTGACCTACTTCTCTTTTTCTAAAATCCCTATACAAGCGTGGGCGGTGATGCCAGCTCGTTTATTCTTCCCCTATTCAAAAGATCTTTGCTGCGTAACCCTTCCTGTATGTAGTGTGGTGAAATATAATTGAAACTTACATCTAGTAGCATAGAAACTTCAATGTGAAATCTTAGATCTAATAACAGTAGTGGAATCTTAAGACTAGTAACAAAAATTGGCACTATTCAAAACCGTGCAAGAAATAATACAAATAGAAAAATCTTAGAGCTAATACAATTTGTGGCGCAGAATTTTACTGCGTTACATCCTCTCCTTTCTTCGGGGGGTCAAATGGATCAAAACCCTCCGAGTCTTTGTCCGTTCCACTTGGAATCGTTGCCCGTCCAGTTCTTTGGAGTAACGGGCCCGGGTGCGCTTGTGCATCCCTGACATGACGTCCTCGACCAGGGCCTGTGGTATTTTCCGGTCCTTCGTGTCGACCTTCCATCCCGTCGGTGCCACAACCCACTCTGCTGGTGCTGCTTCGCTGGTGGTCGCGTTGGTCGGGGCTCGTGAGTACCACCGACGAAAGAGGGGACGGTTGTCCTCTTCGTCCGATGTTGCCGGCTCCCAGGTAGGACAGTCTCGGGTGAGGTGTTCCGCCTTGGTTGACGCTGGGAACTGTCGTTGCGGTTGTTCCGCGTGTAGTTGGCCGCTTCTGGTTGTCGGTTGCTGGTCCGGTCATCGGTGGTCGCTTCCAGCTCGACGCGCATGCATCGAGCCTCCTCACGACCCCTGAGTGCTTGCCGTGACTCTCTCGGTACGTTGAATATCGAATTCATCGTCTCTCCCGGGGGTAGGAAGATATCCACAGTAGTGGTGGTGTTGCGGGTCACTCGGGCACCATAGGGAGTGGTGATGTGCTGGTAGTTTTCGGCGGATGCTACCACTTCCCGGTAATAGACTTGCTCGTCGTCGCTGCTGGACTCGCTGGCCGGACTGGCTGTGTAATGCTCCAGCTCAGTCTGCGGCTCGGCGGGCTTGTATACCCCTCGTCCGCTCCTTGGGTCGCGTCGGGGTTCCGGCTTTGGTGACCTGGAGTAGGAGCCGCCGTCTTGATGGCCCTGGAACCGGGGCGGATATGTGGGGCCTCGAAAGCCGCGGTGAGGTGGTGCGTCCTCGTCGTACACCTCGCGCACATTGTCGGGATAGTGCCGTTCCGGTGGGGTGTTGCTCTCCGAGCTGGGAGGTGGTGGTGACTCTTGCCAGTCCCACTCATCCCGCTGCAGTGTTGTCCTGAATCGTTCGTCGGGCTGGCCGTCGTCGTTCTCCGGCTCGGATGAGGATAGCCACTCGTTGTCGTGAGCGCTGCTGGCTGGGGACGGGTCATCTGGTGACTGGCCGTCGTCGTTCTCTGGCTCCGATGAGGACAGCCACTCGTTGTCGGGAGCGCTGCTGGCTGGGGACGGGTCATCTGGTGACTGGCCGTCCTGGTCTTGGGGAAGGTATGGGGACGTAGACTAGTCGTCCTCCCAATCCTGCTCCGGCGACGATTGCCACGCACTGCTTCCATTATTTCTCTCCATCTTGGCTTAACGAAAGTTGTTGTTGCTGTGGAAGATAAAATTTCTTGTTAATAACTTTGTTTTTGCAGGTTTTTATTCCGCTTTAGAGGTTTGGCTTGCGCGTAAGGTAAACTAGTGTGAGTGTGGGGTCTCTGGCTAATACCCCTTATTATCTAATTTACTCGTCCAAGTAAGTGCGTCATGTCTTCTGGCTCATACTCAGGAAGTGGGTCACTACTTGTGCTTGGCGAGTGCTCTCTTGGTTAATCCTGAGGGTTGTGGGTAGCCTCGAGGGTGTCTGTGTCGTCGTCGTCGTTATTCGCTGCATCAGTGTGGTACTCTTTTAGGTCGGCCACGTTGGCAACTTGTCTCCTCCGGCTTCCCACACGTTGGATGCGCACGACGTATGTGGATACGAACTTGACCACCTTGAATGGTCCGTCGTATTTCGGTGCTAGTTTTGCAGCAAATCCTTCGGCTGCTTTCGAAAGGTGATGCTGTCGAAGTAAGACAAGGGATTCTAGTTTCGGTCTCCATTCTCTGCGGCGTAAATTGTAGTGGCGTTGTTGATCTTGCGTGGCTCGTTGCATGTTGGACTGTGCTATGGCGAATATCTCCCTCAAACGGGCTGCTTTCTCGGCAGGCGTTTGAGATTCGCTTCCAGTGGCTGGCGTCACCTCGTCGTATAGTGCGCTTGGGAGTCTTGGCTCTCGCCCTTTTACTACGAAGGCTGGACTGAAACCAGTAGAGTCTGAGACGCTGGAGTTGATGGCCAGAGTAATCTCCGGCAGCAACTCGTACCAGGTGTTCTGATCGCCGTTGATGAACTGCGATATCATCGTTTTGATTGTCCGATTTGCCCTTTCTGTTGGGTTCTCCTGGGGGCAATACGGTGCTGTATGCTGGACGTCGACTCCCCATTCCTTTAGGCAGTTCTTGAATATCCGACTCGTGAACTGTGTGCCGTTATCGCACACGAAGAGTTTTGGGACTCCAAACCTGCTGAGGACTCGTTCTCTAAATGCTCGTACCAGATGGGTGGCAGTGGCCTTTTTAAGGGGGACCAATTCGACCCATTTTGAGAACAAATCGAAGAAAACGAGTAGAGTAGTGTTACCGTGCTTGGATCTGGGTAGAGGTCCGACGAAATCAGCGCATAGTGTCGTGAATGGCTCATCGACTTGCCTCGTGAGCATTCTTCCAGCTGGCTTCTGTTGATTGACCTTAAATCGTTGGCAGCTTTCACATTTCTGAACATGACGTCGGGCGTCTCGATACATCCCTGGCCAGTAGTACCGCTGGGATAACCTGATGATCGTCTTGCGGATGCCTTGATGACCCGCTGTTGGAGCGTCATGGCACTCTTCGAGAACACGGCGACGATGATTCCTAGGGACACAGAGCTTCCACGGGACGTAATCGTCGTCGTTTGGCCTGTGACCCAGGTTTCGGTACAGTTGTCCATTTTCCAGGGTGTACTCCGAGAACTTCTGTGGATCTTCCTGTACTTGCTTGATCTTGTTCGTAATCCACGGGCAAGATGATTCTCCTTCTGCGTCAATTCGATACATGTTTTCCAGAGGCTGTCTGGAGAGTGCGTCGGCCACGACGTTTTGCTTTCCGGCTCTGTAGCGAATGTCGAATTGATATTGTTGCAATTCCAGCGCCCATCGTGCAACTCTTCCTAGGGGACTCTCGAGTGTATTTAGCCACTTGAGTGCCAAGTGATCGGTTACCACCTCGAATCGGTAGCCCTCCAGGTAGCACCTCAGCTTCCGGATTGCCCAAATCACAGCTAGACATTCCTTGTCGGTAGCAGAGTAATTCTGCTCAGCTTTGCTCAGTCTGCGACTGATGTATGAAATGACTCGCTCCTGCCCATCGATCTCCTGCATTAATACCGCACCGATCCCGAGATTGCTAGCGTCCGTTTGTAGTACGAACTTGTGGTTAAAATCCGGGCATGCTAACACTGGAGCTGTGGTGAGTAAAGATTTCAAATTATTAAAAGCTGTTTGCTGTTCTTCGCCCCAACGCCAGACTCTTCCCTTTTTGAGTAGTTGGGACATTGGCTGCACGACTGCAGCGAAGTTTGGCACGAATCTGCGATACCAGGATGCCATCCCAATACATTGGCGAAGTTCCTTCAAGTTCGTTGGAGGCTCCAGGTTTCGTACAGCAGAAACTTTGTCAGGATCCGTGTGAATGCCCTGGTTGCTGACCAAATGGCCCAAGTATTTCAATCTCTGTTGGAAGAACGTGCATTTCTCTGGATTGATTCTGAGATTTGCCTGACGTAGTCGTCTGAAGACCTCGCGCAAATTTCTGATGTGGTCATCAAAGTCCTTGCCGATGATAATGACGTCATCCATATAGGCGAAAGCGTTGGGTTCCATGTCTGTGCCCAGGACTGTGTCGAGAGTGCGTTGAAACGTAGCAGGCGCCGAGTGTAGTCCAAATGGCATGACACGCCACTGGAATAAACCCCGACCCGGTACAGTGAACGCTGTACATTCACGGCTGTCATCAGCCATGGGTATTTGCCAATAGCCATTCTTCAAGTCCAGTGTGGTTATAAACTTTGCGTTGCGTAGTCGCTCCAGTATGTGGTTAATGCGCGGCAGAGGGTACGCATCAGGAATTGAACGTTCATTGAGTTGCCGGTAATCCACACACATACGCCACTTGCCATTCTTTTTCCGAACAAGCACAATGGGAGCGCTGTGTGGGCTCCGAGAAGGCTCTATTAATCCTTGCTCCAAGAGTTCATCCACTTGTTCATTGATTATACGTTGCATGGCCGGATTTCTTGGGAAGTATCGCTGCTTGATTGGGCCATTATCTCTCATGACGATCGAGTGCTTCGCCATATGCGTGACTCCACTGAGCGTGTCAAATCTTGGTAGCTCCTCGTCTAGGAACTGTTGAGCTTTGAGCTGTATGTCCCGTGGTCATGGTTCTGCCGGTTTTCGTTGTAATACCGAGTCGTAATCTGGTTCCTCGGGTTCTTCAGCCAATTCAGTGACGTCGAAGGGGCTGGCCTGCGTAATCGTGGTCGTTGAGGGACTCTGTGGTTCCTTGTTCTCCTCATTGTCGTCTTCATGCTGTTGACAACACCTCTCTATGGCCTGCCGGCTAGTGACGGGTATGCTTGTATTCTTGGCTGGTGCAGGGCGCGGCGATGTGATCTTGGTTGTGCTTCTTCTCCGGCTAGTGGGTAGATCAGGATTCTCGTTGTGCATAGGGGCTTCTGGTTCGCCTGGTCCAAGTTTCAGGCAAACGGTCCCGCATTGTATCATCGTGCCAATGGTCTGTAGGAAATCGATACCTAGGATAACGGGGTCGAGCATGTTGGGCATAACCAGGAATGTCATGCGAACAGTGCGATTGTCTAGGCGTACGCTCGTGTGTAAGGCTCTGCTTATCTCGCATCTGGAGCCATCGGAAAGCCGAATGTTCGTGCTGGCGCTGCGGATTTCGTCCGGTCGAGCCACCGTATCAAAGCACGTTTCGCTGATGAAACTGCGAGTTGCCCCGGTGTCTATTGTGGCAACTATGCTTTGACCGCTTATCTGGACTCTGGCCACAATGCGTCCTTCGCACATATACATCTGGCTATCTAGGCTGGGGGTGTTGCTTGCGCTGTCTCCGCTGGGTTCCCAGTCGAACGGAGACGCTGCTCGTTTCCCGATGCTCGCTGTGGGCAACAGGCAAGGGTTCGTACGCCTCGCCGTCCACATTCCCAGCAGAACAGTACCCGTCTGTTACGGCACTGATCCTGGAAATGGCCCTGCTGGCCATCATCATTTGGTTCGCTGGGTCCAGACTGCCACCTTGCCGCATCCCCGGCACCGCCAACGTCATCGTCGGTGGTTCCAGCCGCGGCATCGGTCGTTGTCGGAACGGATTGCGTGGCGTCTCGAATGTTGTTGGTCTCGTGTTTCTGTCGCGGCCATATGTTGCAGCGGTAGGCGTATGCGCCCTGCTCGGTGAAGTGTTGGCGAAGGGTGCGGCCATGGACTTGCGCCTCTGACCACGCTGCTTGACACTCTCCAATGAGTTGGATAAGATGAGGCAGCGTCCGGAATTCATGGCGGCGTACATATAACTGAAATTCTGGCAAAGTGTTTTCATAAATACGATCTAGCCTCGGTGTACCCGGCATGATGCATGAGTGCTCGCAGCCCTACGACAAAATCTTTAAAATTTTCCCCCTCTACTTGGAAGCGAGTTCTTATCTCGTCTTCTAGCCGCTGAAAATACTTGGAGGGCAGAAAAAATTCTAGAAATTCTTTTCGAAAGGTTGCCCATGTTGCATTCTGGAGTCGGCTTGTGCGGAACCAGAGTGCAGCTTTCTCAGTTAGAACCTCCGGCATGGCGCGCGGCAGGTCGTCGAACTCGATGTCGTAGGAAACAGCCCGTTCTTCGAGTTTTTCTATAAATGCCAGTGGGTCTGTGCACCCGTTAAAACGAAGTCCCCATTTTCTTATGCGCTCTGGGCTTGTATTATGAGATGCCATTGAGGCCGTAACGTTGCCTGCTGTGGGCCGGTTCTGGTTGGGTTCATCGAAGCGTATTGCGCGACTTGCAGTCGATGGGTTTGGCTTTGGTTGCCAATTTGGGAACAGCCGATCATTAATGGGCGAGAGATATGCAGGCGAAGCAGTTCCGGGTATCTGGAAATCGCGCGGCGCACCCGTCATCGATGTGCGCGGCAATTGTCCAGACTCAGGAACTGGGGCCGGTACGAATTTCGACGTATAATGCCGTTCGAGACCCGCCAACCGAGCCCAAGTTTCGCGCTGCAATGCCTTTCCCGCAATGAACGTCGCGAAATTCTGTTTTAAATCGTCGAGTTGGTTCGCCGTGTCGAACCCGAACTCGACTGAGAACTCTTCCAGTTCTGTTTGCGACCGGCTATAAATCCAGCCGGTTCCCACCCCAGGGTTTCTAGTGACTACTGGAACGTACTCACCCTGAATTTCTGGATTCATCTTTGTTCACTTTCTTTTCTTATTGTCTTCTTATTGCTGGTGGATGGTTTTGTTTTAATGGGTTTATTTGCATGTGTCCTTGTATCGTTGTATTGTTTCAATGTAAAAAAATTCACTTTTATTTATTTATTTATTTATTTATTTTGTTCCAGCTATTGTTTATTGTTGTTCAGGTTTTGTTCACACTTAAAAAAAAACAAAAATAAAATACAAAATAACCATGGAGGCAATGTGGCGAACTGGATCGGCTCACTGGTTCGTCTGTCAAGTGACATGGCACATCACTGACGACCCTGCACATCACTGATGACGTCACTGCCTCTATGCACTTTTCGTTTGCACATTTGGCTTTTATTTTGTCACTGCCGCTTTTGTTGTTGTTTTACGCTCACTGTGCTGCGTTTGTTTTGTTGTAAATTTTTATTCACTGTTCTTATATTGTTGCTTTCGTTGTAATATTATTGCTTGGTGTTCGCTGTTGCTGCTGTTGCTACACTGTGTTGTTGGGTTTGTTTTGTACACATAAAAAAACAAAAATAAAATTTTTCTTGTGTGATAATTTGCACTGGGTAGATCTTTGTTGGTATCAAAAAAATATGTAAAAAAAAGTATTATATTCTTCTATTATGTTGTCCTTTTTTTTTCACTGTTTCATGTTTTCTCACTGTGTTCACTGTACTGCTTTGCTTGTTTTATTTTTTTTTCACTGTGTATCGTCCACTTTATTGGACCGCTCGTTGTTGGATTTATATATTTTTAATTATATATTTTAATTATTTCACTGTGTCAGTTTTGCTTGCTCACTATGTCTTACTCGTTGTTGTTGTTATTTTGGCACTGTATATAAATGTTCACTGCTCTGCTTCGGTCATTGCTTGTTTCACTTAATTTTTCTTAGCACTGCTCGTTGCGCGACGGCGGCGTCGGCGTCAAGAGAGCGCGAGCGGGATCGAGAGAGAATACAGCCGGTGCCGGCTGCGCTGCTCAGCTCATGTCGCGAGCCGTTAGGTCGAGCAAAGCAGCGAGAGCGCCGGTTGTTGGATTTGCTTGTGTGTTTGTACGTGTGTTAAGCCGTTGCTTGGGCTTCTGCATGTGCATTAAATTTGGCATGTGCCAAATTTCCTATGGTGCAGCTTCTATGACAATTTCCTAACCTACAGTGGCATCGAATATGGGACTTTAATCCATTTTTTTCCCTTAATTTTCTTTCAGCGTTGTCACAGGGTCCCTGCTCGGGCGCCACTTGTAAAGAAGTTTTATTTCCAGCTGGGGTATAACTCAGCTGTCCAGGGTTCATTTACAAGAAAATTTATAAATGTGACGGGACCATGCGACAAGAGGGACTCGATGCACACTGTAGGGTGTCAGTCGCCTTGCGGCCGGTAGTTTTGGCGTTATGTCTGCATGCTCATGCGCTGCAAACTAACCTCCAAAACTCCGTTGGTCAAGTGGACTATTTCATATATCGCGGTTCATACACGCTCTACATGAAATAGGCCCACTGTAGCCGCTGGTGCTGGAGGATGCGGGGCGGAAATAGGGCTCGTTTTGACGTTATATTGCCGGCTCATACGCAAAAATATAACAATCAACACTTGTTCGCTTTTTCAGTCACACCTTACATATATTCGGACTCGAGCCTGGTATATATGTAAGTTGCGCTCATAGCGTGGGCGGATTTCTTAAATATTCTTAAAATTGCCTTTTATTTGGGATTTCGTTGCCATTGGCCCTACAATGCACCACGTTTATTGGCTGATTTCCAAAACTTACGTGGATTTGATCCTATGCCTCGCTGCTAACACACGTCTGGTCGTCTTGATGGTCGCCGAAGAAGAGAGCGAGCTTCCGTTTTCGTTTGCCCTTCTCGCCTTCGTCCGTGTGATCTAATTCTCTTTTTCTAAAATCCCTATACAAGCGTGGGCGGTGATGCCAGCTCGTTTATTCTTCCCCTATTCAAAAGATCTTTGCTGCGTAACCCTTCCTGTATGTAGTGTGGTGAAATATAATTGAAACTTACATCTAGTAGCATAGAAACTTCAATGTGAAATCTTAGATCTAATAACAGTAGTGGAATCTTAAGACTAGTAACAAAAATTGGCACTATTCAAAACCGTGCAAGAAATAATACAAATAGAAAAATCTTAGAGCTAATACAATTTGTGGCGCAGAATTTTACTGCGTTACAACAGCATGAAGTGTGGGAGCCAAATTGTTATTGCTATAAATTCTCGGGAGTCTGCTTACCATCTTTTATGTACTATGATTTTATGTGTACGTGCCGCTGGCGTATTTGAAATTATACATAAGGTGCAAGAGTGGTGCCGTTGGCATATGTGAACTTATATGTGGGTGTATGGGTGTGATGCATATGTCACTTCCCCATCCTTAAAAAATTGGCCTGTCCTCAGGCTAACACTGTAGGGTACAACTTAGGGCTATTTCTTAGTGTTACAATTTCATTTTCTTGCAAGTCATTTGGATTTTCTATCTTCAATTGATCTTTTTGTTTCTTATACTTAATCATAATTCTTTGTGGTATTGCCTTGTACTTGTAGGCACAGTACAACATTGCGATTATTACAATTATTGCAAGAGTTGTTAACATAATTATTTGAAAGGTATTATAATTTTTTGTATACTGTTGTACAATTTCCTTAGTTTGAATATATGATAGTGGTTCTAATTTTGTTACATTGTTGCTTACATAGATAGTTTGTGTATAGTCCAGCGTTGTGCCAGTGATTATTATTTCGTCAAGCCGCATGGAGCAGTTAAAAGCTTTCATTACATTATTTCCTTCAATTATTATTTCTCTATCTAGACAATTTTGGTTTAGAACTGTTCTAGGCAGGTTCCAGGAAATTATGTTGTTAGGCTCGATATAATTTATTTCAAAACTCTTGTGGGCTTTCGTGTATCTACACTCAGTTGTGAGTTGGTTGAGTATTCCCGTAATACACCTGCTCGTAACAAGGTTTCTGGAGTTGGCCGTGAAGGCTTGGTTATCTCGAACGAAGTATTTGTCATGTATTATTTCAGTCAATATATTATTGTTTTCGTCTGGGTACGGTAGTACCTCGAAGATTGGCAGTTTAACAATTTCTCGTGGAATGTGGGACACAATAAGGATCTCATTTACGCTGGGGTTCAGCCATGTGGAGGTCTTTATGCTCAAGAGCTTGTCCGAGGTAATGGGAGTTATAGAGTCGTGTTTCAGTAACTTTGGATTGAATATACCGAGTCGTGTCAATTGCATGCCTAACTCTATGTCTTCAATGTACTCGGTGAACTGCTGCAAATTAAATATCAGCATAGCCAACCTTTGGTCGTTTTCGTTCACTTTACTCAACTGGTTCATAAGTTCCATCCCATTATTTATAGCGTCTATCACATGGTTCAGTTCGGATGTCTGCACGTTATTTTCCTGCAGGTAATTAATTTTGCTCTCTAACTCTTCTTTATCTTCCTGATCCAATGTGCCGAACAAGTATTTATACATCGTTCCCACGATGTTTACAAGGCCTCTTTTACTTCGCTTAACTATTCTTAGACCATTCATTTCTCTTTCAAGTTTTTTCCTAAGATACTGAATTTGTGTCAATGTTCCGAACTCCTCAGTTTGTCTATCCGTTTTATCTTATTTACTTGGGTATCGTATGCCGGTGTTCCAGCATATATAAAAATGTCAGCTGGCGTTCTGCCAGTCGTGTTATGTTTTGTTTTATGATTGTAAACATAAAGAATTGTCTCGAATTTGGTCATTCTGACCTCTGGATCGGACTCACTGTTGATTATTCTAAGTTTTTCATTAACTGTTTTATGAAATCTCTCTATGTCAGAGACTCCATTTTTACTTGTTGTCAACTTTATGTTAACATCCTCTGTTTTTAACCACAGCTGTAATGCTGCGCACATGAATGCTGAATCTTTATCTGCTTTTATCTCTATGGGTTTTCCCATTTCATTGAACACTCTCAAGATTGCTCTCTTGGCCTCCAACCAATCTCTACCATTTACTTCTATCAATGATGCGAATTTAGAATAAACATCCACACACGACAGAAACTGTCTATTATCGACCATATAAAAGTCCATGACGTATTTGTCTCGGGGACTGAAAGTTTCAGGGGTTATCTCTAAGGGCAATCTTGTATCTCTGTGTTCAGTCTTTGCTATATTGCATATCTCGCATTCGTTTATAATATTTTGTATAAATTTTTGGTAATCTGGGTAGTAATAACTCTCTTTAAAGAGGGCCGTCTGCTTTTTTATTCCTGGATGCAAAAGATTCCTGTGTATTCTGACAATGATTTCTTTGAAATCCGAATAAGTCTGTATGTCGACCAATTTTTTGCTTGTCTTCATGACCTTAGTGAGGTTATCCGGACTAATTATCTCTACATAAGCGCTCCGGAAAACCAAAAAGTCGGCTTCATTAGGAAAATAGACAACGCTCTTCTTTGCACACAGGTATTCCTTGATCAATTCCTTAGCATGCTCTGTAGTCATTTCTTTGTATGTGATTACAATTTTTGTTTTGTGAAAATAATTTATTAACTGGACTCCATCCGAGTCGCCTTTCACGAATTCTATCTGTTTATTATAATAATTTAAAGGTCTTTCCGTGATCGAAATGTGAGCCTGGTTGTCCCCTTGGGCACTATGCACTGTTGCCTGGGTTGGCAATGACACCTCTCCCAATAGGTTTTCTTCTATTTTGACCCTTGACAGGGCATCTGCCACGTAATTTTCTTTACCGGGCAGGTACTTAATATGATAATCAAACTCATTCAACCTGATCCTCCATCTCTGTAACTTCATGTTTGGTTCCTTTATATTGTTTAGCCAAACCAACGGCCTGTGATCCCTCAAAATCTCGAACTTCCTACCGAAAAGGTACGATCGAAAATACTTCGTCGCCCAGACAATTGCGAGCAACTCCTTCTCAATGGCTGAGTAATTTAACTCATGTTCATTCAAGGTTCTACTTGCATAGCACACCGGTCTATGACTCTGAGCGAGAACCGCACCTATAGCAATGTTGCTGGCGTCCGTCGTGAGTGAAAACGGTTTACTGAAGTCAGGATAGGTCAATATTGGATCTGACGTTATGAGCAACTTGAGTTTCTCAAAAGCCGAATTATAGCTTTCTTCTGCAACATCTATAGCTGCTCCTTTTTTTAGTTTAGAGGTCAAGGGTTTTACAACCTCAGCAAAGCCCGGTATGAACTTACGATAAAAGCCACAAAGTCCAAGAAATGACTTAATTTCCCTGGCTGTTTTTGGAATAGGGATTTCAACGATTGCCCTTATCTTGTTAGGGTTTGGCTTTATACCTTCAGTTGTTATAATGTGACCGAGAAATTCAGTTTCCTTCCTCATGAACTCACACTTGTCAAGCTGAAGTTTTAAATTGGCCTCTCGCAGTTTTGCGAAAACCTTTCTCAGAGACACAATATGTTCCTCCAATGAAGTGGAGTAGACTACTATATCATCTAAATAAACCAAACAATCCTTATATATCAGTTCCTCCAATAAATTGTTCATGCAACGCTGGAAAGTTGCGGGTGCGTTTTTAAGTCCAAATGGCATACGAGTGTATTCGTAATGGCCATGTTTGGTGGAAAATGCGGTCTTCGCCATTGACCTTGGATCCATTTGGATCTGATGAAAGCCTTTGGCCAAATCAATTGTTGTAAAATACTGGCTCTTTCCCAGTTTATCCAATATCTCATCCATTATAGGAATGGGATATTTATCATCAACGGTTATTTCGTTGAGATTTCTATAGTCTATGACTATACGATATTTCTGTTTGCCCGAGGCATCACTTTTCTTTGGCACAATCCAAATAGGTGAGCAATATGGGGACTTAGATTTACGAATAATGCCTTGAGTCAGCATTTCGCTCATTTGCTTATTGACTTCTTCGTCGAAAGCTTGAGGGTACTTATATGGTCTCTTATAGACCGGGTCTTCGTGCTTTGTCTGAATTACATGCTTTATCGTGCTCGTGAAAGTCAAATTTTCACCTTCTCGATATTGGATATCGCGAAATTCTGCCAAGACCTTTTTAAGTTTTTCTTTTTCTTCGAGATTCAGGTGATCCAGCCTGAACTCGTTGGACTCTCTCAATTCGTTTTGGATTGAGAAATTAAAGGGTATGTCCCCTGTTAGAAGTGGGTTGAGACATTTAAAATTGTCTTCGTCTGTTTGCTGGTCATTGTCACTATACCTAATCATGAAAGGATAGTCGTTTAGGGTCACTGTCCCTGTTTTATAATCGATGCTAGCCTGGCACGCTTCAAGGAATTCTCTTCCTATTAGCATATCATAGCGATCGGAAAAATTGTGTATGTAGAATTGCTGTTTAGTCGGACACAGTTTACTGGGGTGGAACAACACTGCTTCATTTAACTCTATTGTACCATTTATAGTACGGACTTCAAACGGACAAGTTTTTGACGGAAAGTTAAAGAAATTCTCCTTCAACAAATTGATTGAGGATCCTGTATCTATTACACACCTAATTTCTTTACTATTCATCAGTATTCTGATGAACGGGTTCCTGTATCTGGCTCTGAGGCTACTTGATGAAAATTTTCTGAAGTGTCCATTTTAAAATGACCACTAGTGCCTTCACGCTGCCTCTTGACTGGTGGATTGGGTGCACTCCGAACCTGAGCTGTCTGATGATTGACAGGGTTGTTTACTCTATCATGATGCAATTTTTGTTGCAATTCTTGATGAAATTGTTGATAATTCTCGGTTTGGTGTCTTGGTCTAGTATTATTGTAAGTATTTGTATGTCTATGAGCATATGTTTGATTGGAATTTTTATTTTGATTCCCATTATTATTTCCCCCATTCGCACGATCATTGCTATGCCTTTGGTAACCTGAATTTTGGGGTTTTGATTGATTTATCGGACCATTGTAGTTTTTATTCCTATCGGAGAAGGTATTTTCATAAATTCCCTCTCTCTGAGCCACTTGTTTCAAGCCTGAAACCGTACCTTTATCGTACCTTGCCAATACCATGAACAATCTATCTGGCAGTTTTCTTGTAATCACATCTTTTACAGTTTTGTTTAGGGCGTTTGTATATAATGCTGTGTTTCTACTATCATCTTCTAATGTTAACTTATTTGTAATCAAAAATGACTTATATTCTAATTCTTCCACAAACTTACGGATGTTGCCGCTAAATTGTGTGTTGTAGAGCCGTCTGAGCAGCTCCTCAAAAGGGGTTTGCGTTTTAAATTCCGATATCAGGACCGCCTTCAGCTCGTGCCATGAATTCGGTGCCGCCAACTGAGATACTCGTTGTGCATCTCCTGTTACTTGCATTTCAACTGCTCCAAACAAGACGCTGCGCTGTCTTGGGTCTAGGTTTCTAAAATCAAAAAAAGAATATAAATAAATCTGCATACTCGGTATTTTGAAACTTGTCTAGGACAAATAGACTGAATTATGGTTGCAAAAGGAAACTACGTCAACAGCCCACAGCCCACAGCCCAAACCGTAAAAGCTAGGAAGCTGAAGTTTGGGCTCAAGTATCATATCACAGTGTAGGTGTGCACTACGAAGGGGATTTGGAAAATTCTAGTTCCAAAGGGGGGAAACGAGCTGTAAAGTTTGTTTGAAAAATCCACATTTCGATTAATTAATTGACTTAAAACTAGCTTTCTAAAATCAAAAAAAAGAATATAAATAAAACTGCATACTCGGTATTTTGAAACTTGTCTAGGACACACAGACTGAATTATGGGGCAAAAGGAAACTACGTCAACAGCCCACAGCCCACAGCCCAAACCGTAAAAGCTAGGAAGCTGAAGTTTGGGCTCAAGTATCATATCACAGTGTAGGTGTGCACTACGAAGGGGATTTGGAAAATTCTAGTTCCAAAGGGGGGAAAACGAGCTGTAAAGTTTGTTTGAAAAATCCACATTTCGATTGGTTAAGTGAATTAAAACTAGCTTTCTAAAATCAAAAAAAGAATATAAATAAAAACTGCATACTCGGTATTTTGAAACTTGTCTAGGACAAACAGACTGAATTATGGGGCAAAAGGAAACTACGTCAACAGCCCACAGCCCAAACCGTAAAAGCTAGTAAGCTGAAGTTTGGGTTCATGTATCCTATCATAGTGTAGGTGTGCACTACGAAGGGGATTTGGAAAATTCTAGCTCCAAAGGGGGGAAAACGAGCTGTAAAGTTTGTTTGAAAGTTTGTTTGAAAAATCCACAATTCGATTGATTAATTGACTTAAAACTAGCTTTCTAAAATCAAAAAAAGAATATAAATAAAACTGCATACTCGGTATTTTGAAACTTGTCTAGGACGAACAGACTGAATTATGGGGCAAAAGGAAACTACGTCAACTGCCCACAGCCCACAGCCCAAACCGTAAAAGCTAGGAAGCTGAAGTTTGGGCTCAAGTATCATATCACAGTGTAGGTGTGCACTACGAAGGGGATTTGGAAAATTCTAGTTCCAAAGGGGGGAAACGAGCTGTAAAGTTTGTTTGAAAAATCCACATTTCGATTAATTAATTGACTTAAAACTAGCTTTCTAAAATCAAAAAAAAGAATATAAATAAAACTGCATACTCGGTATTTTGAAACTTGTCTAGGACACACAGACTGAATTATGGGGCAAAAGGAAACTACGTCAACAGCCCACAGCCCACAGCCCAAACCGTAAAAGCTAGGAAGCTGAAGTTTGGGCTCAAGTATCATATCACAGTGTAGGTGTGCACTACGAAGGGGATTTGGAAAATTCTAGTTCCAAAGGGGGGAAAACGAGCTGTAAAGTTTGTTTGAAAAATCCACATTTCGATTGGTTAAGTGAATTAAAACTAGCTTTCTAAAATCAAAAAAAGAATATAAATAAAACTGCATACTCGGTATTTTGAAACTTGTCTAGGACAAACAGACTGAATTATGGGGCAAAAGGAAACTACGTCAACAGCCCACAGCCCAAACCGTAAAAGCTAGTAAGCTGAAGTTTGGGTTCATGTATCCTATCATAGTGTAGGTGTGCACTACGAAGGGGATTTGGAAAATTCTAGCTCCAAAGGGGGGAAAACGAGCTGTAAAGTTTGTTTGAAAGTTTGTTTGAAAAATCCACAATTCGATTGATTAATTGACTTAAAACTAGCTTTCTAAAATCAAAAAAAGAATATAAATAAAACTGCATACTCGGTATTTTGAAACTTGTCTAGGACGAACAGACTGAATTATGGGGCAAAAGGAAACTACGTCAACTGCCCACAGCCCACAGCCCAAACCGTAAAAGCTAGGAAGCTGAAGTTTGGGCTCAAGTATCATATCACAGTGTAGGTGTGCACTACGAAGGGGATTTGGGTCAAGTAGAGGCGCATAATGAAATCAATTCTTCTGATGAAAGCGCTCAACTCCTCCGTGGCTCCATTGAACATAGGCACCTGCCTAATCTGTCCGAGGGCTTGACTCAGATGTAGCTCTGTGAGAACGGGTGTGGATTCTGCACCTGTTGTATATATATATATATATATATATGATATGACGCTATGCCCTTTGAAATGATAAATTTGAAATAACGACTAACACACATACCCATGACGAACTTATGTACATATGGGGACATTTGCAAATTTTATATGAATCAAGAGATTTAATGCATAAATACAATTCCATTTGAAATAATACACCTAATTGAGCTAAAAATATACCTGTGTCATGTCTAATGTATGTATATGTATTTTTTCCAATTTGAAAATTTGAAAATTATTGAAATCCGTTAGATTAAGACAACTATTATTACTTGATATTTGGTCACACTTGTTTTGTCATTGTGCTTTGTGCTATGTATCTATAACAAGTTAGTTCTCATCAATCGTTTGCTAAGGGAAGAACTCGCGCATAAGCGTATAACAAAATATATATAACCTCTTAACACTTTAAAACAACTGCGTCTCACTTCTTCCTCCAACTGCTCTAAAATTATAGCCACCAAAGGTTATAATTTCCAACAAAAATATATGCACAACGCTAATTTTGAGGGCTCTAAAGTGTTTTAAAGAGTTCATTTTCCAAATAGCAAATATAGTTCAATAAGTACTATAAATCGGGACGTCCCCCCAAAATTGGAGCGTTCGGTAACATACATACAAATTTTTCATGCAGGCGTTATCTGCCTTTATACATACATACATATATATATGTGTAAGTATGTATTAATTTTTTTAATTTAACACTAATTTGTGTCTTCAATTCCAAATATGATTGTTGTGAAATGTATGTATGTACATATGCATGCATGTTTCTCTTTACTTTGTCATACATAAGCACGAACTGTTGCTTGTTCTGTGTGTGAGTGTGTGTATATGATGTCCCCAACTATTTTATATTTGCGTTCTTTGTAATTTGTTGTTACTGCATAAAGTTACTAATGCCAAATGTACTAAACAAAGAAAAAAATACTTTTAAAAATGATAAATAATTTTTAATTAATTAACATTTCTTGCTCTGTTAGTGCAAGACGAATGAACATACATACATACATAGATGTTTACATGTACATAGATGTGTACATATGTATGATTTGGCTATTTCAATCGTTTGCACGCAACTACATGAACAGCGCTTGTATGTGTGTGTGTATGAATACTTAGTTGTTCCCAACTGTTTGATATTTTGTATTGTTTGTTCTGCCTGCATTTGTAAAATGCATATTTTGAAAATCCTTGAACGCAAAGTTGTAGATTTAATCTACGTAGATTACAGTACCCAAGTTTTAAATCGATCGGAAAAAATGTATAACACGAACTTTTAATTTGAAAAGGTGAATAAATGTTAAAACCCCAATAATTCAAGCTCCACCACAAAATCCGAGTATACAGTCTCGTTTGTATTCTTTTATAGATTATAAAAATGAAATTTAAAGTTGATTGGTAGAAAACTGAAGATTTTTCAAACAAACTTTGGAGCTCGTTTTCCCCCCTGTGGAGCTCGAATTTTCCAAAATCCCTTCTTAGTGCGCATCTACACCATGATAGGATACTTGACCCCAAATTACAACTTTCTAGCTCTTATTGTTTGGGCTGTGGGCTTTTGACGCGGTTTCCTCTTGTTACTCATTGACGCCCCCATATTTCAGTCTCCAAGACAAGTTTCAAAATTCGAGTATGCAGTTTTATTTATACTCTTTTATGGATTTTGGAAACCTAATATTAGGTCGATTATTCAATCGAAATGTGGATTTTTCCAACAAATTTTGCAGCTCGTTTTCCCCCCTGTGGAGCTCGAATTTTCCAAATACTCTTCTTAGTGCACGCCTACGCTATGATAGGATACTTGAGACCAAATTTCAGTTTCCTAGCTTCTACTGTTTGGGCTGTGGGCTGTTGATGCGGTTTCATTTTGTGCGTAATTGCCGCTCCCATAATTCAGCCTCCACGACAAGTTTCAAAATTCGAGTATGTAGTTTTATTTATATTCTTTTATTGATTTTGGAAACCTAATATTAGGTCGATTATTCAATCGAAATGTGGATTTTTCCAACAAATTTTGCAGCTCGTTTTCCCCCCTTTGGAACTCGAATTTTTCAAATACTCTTCTTCGCGCACGCCTACGCTATGATAGGATACTTGAGCCCAAATTTCAGTTTCCTAGCTTCTACTGTTTGGGCTGTGGGCTGTTGATGCGGTTTCATTTTGTGCGTAATTGCCGCTCCCATAATTCAGCCTCCAAGACAAGTTTCAAAATTCGAGTATGCAGTTTTATTTATATTCTTTTATTGGTTTTGCAAACCAATTTTTAGGTCGATTAACCAATCAAAATGTCGATTTTTCAAACAAAATTAGGAGCTCGTTTTACCCTCTGTGGAGCTCAAAGTTTCCAAATACTCTTCTTAGTGCACGCCTAGCTTCTACGGTTTGGGCTGTGGGCTGTTGACGCGGTTTCCTTTTGTGCCTCATTCACGCCCCCATAATTCAGTTTCCAAGACAAGTTTCAAGATACCGGGTATGCAGTTTTATTTATATTCTTTTATTGATTTTAGAAACCTAGTTTTATATTGATTAACCAATCGAAATGTGGTTTTTTCAGAAGAACTTTGCAGCTCGTTTTCCCCCTGTGGAGCTCTAAGTTTCCAAATCCCCTTCTTAGTGCACACCTGCGCTATAATAGCTTACTTGAGCCCAAATTTACTAGCTTCTACGGTTTCCGTTTGTGACTCATTGACGCCCCCATATTTCAGTCTCCAAAACAAGTTTCAAAATTCAATTATGCAGTTTTATTTATATCATATTATTGATTTTAGAAACCAAGTTTTAAATCGATCTGTTGAAAAATTTGGATTTCATCTTCCTAGCTTCTATGGTTTGGGCTGTGGGCTGTTGACGCGGTTTCCTTTTGTGCCTAATTGACGCCCCATAATTCAGTCTCCACGACAAGTTTCAAAATTCGAGGTTACAGTTTTATTTTTGTTTTCTTAGTGATTTTACAAAACTAGTTTGAGGTCGATCGGTTGAAAAATGTAGTTTTTTCTGTTGAAAATAACGTATATTTTATATGGCAACACAAACGTTAACATATTCATTCAATTATATTTCTGGTAGCTCTGTCATGCAATGAGTATGTACAACAATACAATGTAATTCAGTTCATAAGCTGCCGCCATTCAATAAACACATATACTTATAATATCCTCTGTATCGTGTACTTTCAATTTAATCCCAACAAAGGTTATGGTCCCAGATTAATGCTAGTGTAATCAAAAGTACACAATATTACTAAAAGACAAAAAACGGTGTGTCCGGCTTTTATTTAAAAGTACAGCACTTCTTGTATAAGTGCGCATATGGTGTCTTTGTTGAAATTAAGTATAT
The DNA here is from genome assembly GCF_003285725.1 of Scaptodrosophila lebanonensis. NCBI lineage: Eukaryota > Metazoa > Arthropoda > Insecta > Diptera > Drosophilidae > Scaptodrosophila > Scaptodrosophila lebanonensis. The sequence continues at coordinate 698,179 of NW_022060750.1, read as the reverse complement.
AAAACCTTTAATGAATTTAATAAAAGGTGTTTCAAATTCTTAAACGGCGTAAAAATGGCGACATGTAGTATAGACAAACTGAGTGAAGTGTGTATCACCCTGAGTGATGAAATTATTGTAATAATTCTATTATCGAGTTTGCCTCAATCATTTGAAAATATCGTAATAGCAATTGTAATGAACAGGGCCGCTTCCTTCCTTGTTATGCGACAAAACGGAGGACCTAACAGCCCTAACTCTGTAACGTAAATAACTTAGAATATTGGTACATAATACCGAAATGGTTGCACTTGGTGCGCAAAGCCATATAATGGACCAAGACCTTTGCTCTGTAATCGGGTCCTCGTGCAGGTTGAAATTGTTGACTTGTCCATCCAACACACCGACACTACATAAAACATGAGAATTCTTGCCTCTTTGGTGGTTAAAAGAAAAAATTAATCATGAAATTTCAGAAATAGCAATCAGACAGATAGACAGACAAACAACAGCCTAGCACCGATATAGCTAGATGTTGTTGTTGTAGCCTCGCCTCATTACCCACCCTACCATTGATTTTCCAGTGGCGAACAAATTTTAAATTTGTATTACCTCAAAAGAAAAACTAAATTACTCACAATATCATTTCAATAATATCCATTTACTATTTATTATAATTTAAATTCATATTTAGGAACAAAAGAAAGCGCAAGAAAATTTACGAAAATAAGTTATAACTTTTCAAAGAGAGTTATTAGAATATTTTTAGCAATTAATTAACAGACACGATTACAATTGTGCTTATATAAATCCAGTTTGAAATTAATATTATATTAAACTAGCAGGTATTATCCGTCTAAACCCGGCCCAATATAATGTTTCCAATTGTATTTATTTTGTGTGTGCATAACCTACCCATATGTTTTCACCTTATAAGTTACCAGTAGGAAGGCATTTAAGGTATTTAAAAGAACATTTTCTGTTCTTGACAAAAAATTGTTCAGTAGTCCGTTACATTTTTGTTTTTGCCAAACTATTTCGTTTAACCAACATGACCACTATAACTAATATTTTTTAAAGCTCGTTTTCCCCCCTTTGAAGCTAGAATTTTCCAAAAGCCTTTCTTAGTGTGCTCCTACACTATGATGGATACTAAGAAAGGATCCTTGAGTCATATTTTCGGAATATGAAACACGGCACTCGTGTCAATGCCGTGCAGCGATGAGCCACGATCAAAAAGCGCTGACAATTCTCATCTCAATTTGCTAGAGTAAAACTTTAGATAGTTGAAGCCACCGATACCATCAAAATATCAAAGTTTGAATGCAATAAGTATATAATAAATAAAAAATATAATAAAATCTAATTATTTATTGAGATCAATAAGAACAAATCATATACATATGTACATACATCTGCCCGCAATGCGTAGCAAAATATGCGTAGGTCCGTTTTCGGATTCGGCTTTACTATCGGTTACGCAGTCGTTGTCTCGCGACGGTGACTTTAAAATTTTGGCGTTTGGCCTTTGCAATTAACAGGCGTAAATGATCAAAACGAAAGAAGATGTGCGAGCCAACAACTTGAAGTTGTTGTTGTTTTAAAAATTTCGATTTGAAACCATAGAACACTATTTATTACAATTAAACAAACATACATACAAACCTATATACATATGTATATAAGAATGTATGTACGTACATACATACTTATTGATGTACATATGTACATACTATACATACAGACGTATGTACATATGTATGTACGTATGTAATATATATGGTGCTGGTGTAATTCATAATGCGAAATTCTTTCTAGGGGGAGCAATGTCCCCCCTGCCCAACCTGCGTACGCCCTTGTAGTCCGTTGTCTTAAAAACCCCTTATGCCAAATGTACTAAACAAAGAAAAAATAACATCAAAATTTTTATGTTATAATGTTAATAATTTTTAGTTAATTAACATTTCTTGCCCTGTCAGTGCAAGACGAATGTACTTTTATACATATGTATGTATGTATGTATGTACATACATGTGTACAAATGAACATTCACACATTAGTGTCTCACATTTTGCTTTGGCTACTTCAACCGTTTGCACGCAACTACACGAACAGCTGCTTGTATGTACATATGTATGTGTGTATGTGTGTATGTGTGTATGTGTGTATGTGTGTATGTATACTTAGTTGTCCCCAACTGTTTGATATTTTGTATTGTTTGTTCTGCCTGCATTTGTAAAATGCATATTTTAAAAATCGTTAAATGCAAAGTTGTAATTTTAGTTACGTAGATTATATTACCCAAATTTAAAATCGATCGGACAAAATTTATAACACAAACTTTTCATTTGTAAAAATGAATAAATATTAAAACCCCAAGAATTCAAGCTCCAACAGAAATTTCGAAAAATCGAGTATGCAGTTTTGTTTGTATTTTTTAATAGATTATAAAAACCAAATTTAAAGTTGATCGATTCAGAAATGCAGAATTTTCAAACTAACTTTGGAGCTCGAATTTTCCAAAATCCCTTCTTAGTGCGCATCTATACCATGATAGGATACTTGAGCCCAAATTTCAGCTTCCTAGCTCTTACCGTTTGGGCTCTGCGTTGATTGCCAATCAGTCAGTCAGTCGGGACAAACTGTTTTATATATATAGAGATAGTATTTTGTTATATTTTTTATTCAATGTATATGTTTTTAAATTTCTAGTCTATAGATGTTTTGCAACTAAAATTAGTATTTCATCGTCTTCGTCGGGCATAGGGGAGCTTCTTTTTCCATTGCGAGTAGTAACATCGTGTCGTCTTCATGTGGCAATAATTCTGCAATCAAGTCCTGTTGCTTATTATTTTGAGGAACAGGCTGGCCATTAGGTTTCTTCGACTTTTTCTTTGCTTTAAGATCTGCAGCAATCTCCATAAATCGTCTATGGAAGTCTGGCACTCCCAATTGATTATTAGGCATATTATTATCATAATATTTCTGTGCTTCCTCTTCCAAGGCTGAGTAGTCCACCTCAATCATTTCACTTGCTGTGGGTGAAAACTGCCAAGCGGGCAACATCTCATTATTCCACGGATTTACGTGCATAATGTTTTTATATATAGAGTCAAATTCGACCTCTCCCAAAGATTCTATTAGGGAGTCTGTGGTGATTACTCTTCTGAGAGGAAAAGCTGCATCTTCATCTTCATTTGTAACAATTATTTCCAAGCTCTCATCAAGTTGTGTTGATGACTGAGGGGCGTCGAACGTGGAGTATTAAATGGTGGTATTGCATTGATAACAAACAACTTCTAATGCCATTTTTGTATTGGTTTTTTATTTTTTTTAAATGGTAACAATTTTAAACACAACTTTTGTTTTATTTTTCTCACTGAATCACGTTAACGCTTCTGCAGATTTGCAGATTTTTTTTGTTTTTGCTTGAACAAAATAAAATTGCACTGGAATTGTTTATATTTATTTTTAAAACTTGAAAAAAACGTTGAGTGTTGTAGCGCACTGCTTACAGTAAACTGCAAAGGAACCGGAGTCGTTCCTTGCGTTTTATTCAGTAGCAGGTAAGAAGCAATGGACTTAGAAGGGCGGTGTTGTTTTTTTCTTTCATATATATTTTTCCCAAACTCAAAAATCATAAACTCATCATTGTATGGTCTGTCAATTTCAGAAACAGTTAAAACACTTGACCATTTTCAAATCAACCCAAAGAAAAGTCATAAATAACTCTGCAGGTATTGAAACACATTGTGTGCTCAAGCAGTAAACAGCTAACAGCTGAAGCTCCAAGTAGTATAGATATAGGAAAGCAACCTTTAAATGCGTTAAGAAAAACTATGAAGATTGAAATCAGTAAGCATATTTATCAAGTTAATTTTATTTATTACGTTAATAAAGATTACAAAACTCAATCGAACCCGAAGGGTTCGCTAACTTCTTCGAAGTGCTCGAATCGCATCAAAAGTAGTATAGATATGGTGTAGTTAGGATAGAAAAGCCTAGGGACCATCTCCTTAATGAAAAATCGCCTTAGTGCCATTTGTCTGCAATCATCATTGCTTTCTCCCTTTATTACTTTCTTAGCACAGGCATTTTCCTTATGGGTGTCACTGCCACACAAGTTGCAATAAACGAGTTTGGTGTAACCATCTCTTGAGGGGATTTTCTTAAAAATTTTATCCATGGTTTTTTTTTCTAATTGATGTATTCGTACTTCAATGCTTTATGCACTAGTGCAGCAGATTAACTAACGCTTATTATTAACTTTCAAAAATATATAAACATTGTCTTGACCAAAAAACCAATGAACTATCCATGCCCAAAAAAATATTTCAACGCCATGTCGATTTGGGTTTTATTTAAAATGTATCTGTTTTTCAAAAAAAAAAAAAAAAACAAGTAAAAAAGCTAAAGTTGGGTGTCCCGAATTTGAAATACTCTGTACATATGTTTAGAATAATTATAGAAATTAAAAAGGTAAGAAAATAAAAAAAAAAAATGTGATCGATTTTACCTCTTTTGTATTCCAACTCACGTAATAATAATAATTGCACATATACAAAGCAATTGCTTCTATGTGAGTGTGTGTATGTATGTCTATCATGATGAAACTTGGCGTACGGACACATAATTACCAACTGGGGGTATTTCCAAAATTTTAGTTCGAAATTCCAAGAATTACGGGAGTTAGAGAAAATCGCGATTTGCGGGGGAGAGGGGGAAGGGAGGGAAATTCCAAAACACACATTTTCTTTGTATTTACATAAGGCATCTGGGACTAACATTTGGGGTCCCTAGCTCTTATAGTCTCTGAGATATAGGCGAATATACGAACGGCGTTACGGAAAAACCCCCATAGGGGGGAAGTGGGAAGGAAAATCAAAAAAATAAAACAAACTCATATGGCGTACACACATAAGGCATCTTTGTGCAAAATTTGGTGTCCCTAGCTCTTATAGTCTCTGAGATCTACGTGATCATACGGACGGACAGACAGACAGACGGACAGACAGACAGATAGGGCTAAATCGACTCGTCTTGTCATGCTGATCAAGAATATATATACTTTGTGGGGTCTGCCACGCCTCCTTCTGCCTGTTACATTTTTCAGCTCCCGCAAACCTAATATACTCTTGTACATTTCATGTACAGAGTATAAAAATGTTTACAATTGGTTGTCGCCTTAACCAACAAACTGTCTGTGGTATAATATTGTGGATGCGATTCTAAATATTTTTACCAATTGGTATTGAGCTGTATGTGATATTTCCCCATACAAGTTCAAGCAATTAGGTTAGTGGATAGGATCATGCTCGTACCTAAAAATAGAATGTACATATTTCGATTAGTGGTTCGGATCCTGATACAACTTGTAAATATTTCTTTATGTATTGAGGTTGATATATTCCCCATACAAGTTAAACTAATTGGGGTATTGGTTTGGTTCATGAGCCAACTTAGAAATATTACGTAATCGGATCAGTGATTCGGATCCTTATACAACTTACAATTATTTTAGTAAGTTGGAGTTGAGTTGCGTAAGATATTTAATTAGACTCGAATTGGATTTCCAGTTGGAAGTGAAATATGGTAAGATACTTTAGATAGAATACTTGAGTATGCAGTTTTAGAATAGATGATAGAATACTTGAGTATGCAGCTACCAACACAAATACTCAAAAGGCCCTCAGTTATTGTAGCCAACACTGATCCTTCAAATAAACCTGGCGCTCACTGGGTTGCATTTTACTTTGATAATAACAACAAAGGAGAGTTTTTTGATTCATATGAAATGTACAAGAGTATATTAGGTTTGCGCGAGCTGAAAAATGTAACAGGCAGAAGGAGGCGTGGCAGACCCCACAAAGTATATATATTATTGATCAGCATGACAAGACGAGTCGATTTAGCCCTGTCTGTCTGTCTGTCTGTCCGTCCGTCCGTCCGTATGATCACCTTGATCTCAGAGACTATAAGAGCTAGAGACACCAAATTTTGCACAAAGATGCCTTATGTGTGTACGCCATATGGGTTTGTTTTATTTTTTTGATTTTCCTTCCCACTTCCCCCCTATTGGGGTTTTTCCGTAACGCCGTTCGTATATTCGCCAATATATCTAAGAGCTAGGGACCCCAAATGTTAGTCCCAGATGCCTTATGTGAATACAAAGAAAATGTGTGTTTTGGAATTTCCCTCCCTTCCCTCTCTCCACCACAAATTGCGACTTTCTCTAACTCCCCTAATTCTTGGAATTTCGAACTAAAATTTTGGAAATACCCCCAGTTGGTAATTATGTGTCCGTACGCCATGTTTCATCACCGTTTCATCATGATAGACCGATTTAACAAGAAGTTATAGCCATAAATATATTTGCTGCTGCAGCGCTGCTCAAGCGCTGCCCGCGGCTGTTGTTGATGTTGCTGTTTGGTTGACTGCGAAAATGCTTACACAGACACAAATAGACGCGCATAAACATACACACACTCACATAGACGCAATTGCTTTGTATATGTGCAATTATACACCCTTTACGTGAGTTGGAATACCAAAAGAGGTAAAACCGATCAACATTTTTTTTTATTCTCTTACCTTTTTAATTTCTATAATTATTCTAAACATATGTACAGAGTATTTCAAAGTCGGGACACCCGACTTTAGCTTTTTTACTTGTTTCATTCTTTTTTTATGCACCGAGCTGTGAGCTTACAATAACGATCCATTAGATTTACCGCCTCCTTCGTTAAAAGTGGATCAGCATGACAAAAGCAAGTGTCTGGTCCAGCATCTACCTTATCATTTGACCAGGGACATATTTCCAAATGTGTTCCAAACCGAGAGTTTATGAATCGAGATTCATTTCATCAAGCATCTGTTTAAGATTTTGCAGTCGCTTATAATGTTCACGAAAATCATGTCCTCGAACTGATTTAGAAATACTTCGATTTGCTTTGTCACCATTTTATAGAAGTTCATAATTATTTGTTCAAAAGTTTTTTTTATTTTGCTGCTATTTTTTTGTGTAGTGGAGATGCTGGCGATCAGAATAAGACTATGATTTTGATGCATTAAAATATCCTCCTTTATACTTGCAGTTATGTGCATACTGCTTATATATTTTTGTTTGTTTCATCGCCTTCATTTTTACATATGAATTCAAAACGCGCTGGACTATATCTGGTCTTCTCTTTTCCTTTATATACAATTTGGAGGATACCGTTTTCCTTCAGTTTTTTATAAGGATTTTTGGTCGAAAATGTATGTACATAGATTTTAGGAAGGAATATCCAAAGGCATTTTTCATCCCTTTCCTTTAAGTATAAAGCAATTTTATCTCCAAACTCTGTATGCTTTAATTTACAGTCAATGATATCATAGACCACTCCCTCCCTAAGATTTTCAACTTTGGTATACCCCTGTCCAGTGGAACAGTGTGCATTGTTTAAGTGTTCAACAAATGACTGAAAAATCAAAATACCATATACAAATACATGTTCAATGTATTAATTTGTACACAGCTACATACCATTTTATTGGATTTTATTTATATTTTCTTTGGGGAGATTAAGTGTCTTGCTTCCACTCACATGTTTTAAAGACTGCATATTATGATCATATGTCCTTTATTTATATATGTATTTTTGAAAACGGATAATATATTTAAAATCAAACTTATTCCATTGGCTAGTTACATTCAGTAGATATGTTTACTTTCCCACTCTTTTATTTCTTTTTTCATCTCTGTCTTACGCCTAAGAAAGTAAGGTTAAGTACCAGTATAAAAGAGTATCATTCAAATCATTACAATTCGGGCAATTCTATGTCCATTTGACAAATTTTTTTAAACAAAATATGGTTTAAAAAAGGATGTGCTTAAGAAACATATTTGTAACTTAAGTTATATCAAGGCTCGCTCGTACCCTTATGAACAAGTAAGAACTGCAATAACATTTTTTGTCTTCTTATTTATTTATCATTTTCCAATTTCCGACACAATTGCATTAGTTAAATCAAAGGAAATATAGCGTGAACTAACAAAAAGGAAATAAATACAATTTGTAAAAAAATAATAAAAATATATTATAATAGTATTTTGTTATATTTTGTATTCAATGTATATGTTTTTAAATTTCTAGTCTATAGATGTTTCGCAACTAAAATTAGTATTTCATCGTCTTCGTCGGGCATATCTAGGGGAGCTTCTTTTTCCATTGCGAGTAGTAACATCGTGTCGTCTTCATGTGGCATTAATTCTGCAATCAAGTCCTGTTGCTTATTGTTTTGAGGAATAGGCTGGCCATTAGGTTTCTTCGACTTTTTCTTTGCTTTAAGATCTGCATCAATCTCTATAACTCGTCTATGGAAGTCTGGCACTCCCAATTGATTATTAGGCATATTATTATCATAATATTTCTGTGCTTCCTCTTCCAAGGCTGAGTAGTCCACCTCAATCATTTCACTTGCTGTGGGTGAAAACTGCCAAGCGGGCAACATCTCATTATTCCACGGATTTACGTGCATAATGTTTTTATATATATAGTCAAATTCGACGTGAATCACGTTAACGCTTCTGCAGATTTGCAGATTTTTTTGTTTTTGCTTGAACAAAATAAAATTGCACTGGAATTGTTTCTATTTATTTTTAAAACTTGAAAAAAACGTTGAGTGTTGTAGCGCACTGCTTACAGTAAACTGCAAAGAAACCGGAGTCGTTCCTTGCGTTTTATTCAGTAGCAGGTAAGAAGCAATGGACTTAGAAGGGCGGTGTTCTTTTTTTCTTTCATATATATTTTTCCCAAACTCAAAAATCATAAACTCATCATTGTATGGTCTGTCAATTTCAGAAACAGTTAAAACACTTGACCATTTTCAAATCAACCCAAAGAAAAGTCATAAATAACTCTGCAGGTATTGAAACACATTGTGTGCTCAAGCAGTAAACAGCTAACAGCTGAAGCTCCAAGTAGTATAGATATAGGAAAGCAACCTTTAAATGCGTTAAGAAAAACTATGAAGATTGAAATCAGTAAGCATATTTATCAAGTTAATTTTATTTATTACGTTAATAACGATTACAAAACTCAATCGAACCCGAAGGGTTCGCTAACTTCTTCGAAGTGCTCGAATCGCATCAAAAGTAGTATAGATATGGTGTAGTTAGGATAGAAAAGCCTAGGGACCATCTCCTTAATGAAAAATCGCCTTAGTGCCATTTGTCTGCAATCATCATTGCTTTCTCTCCCTTTATTACTTTCTTAGCACAGGCATTTTCCTTATGGGTGTCACTGCCACACAAGTTGCAATAAACGAGTTTGGTGTAACCATCTCTTGAGGGGATTTTCTTAAAAATTTTATCCATGGTTTTTTTTTCTAATTGATGTATTCGTACTTCAATGCTTTATGCACTAGTGCAGCAGATTAACTAACGCTTATTATTAACTTTCAAAAATATATAAACATTGTCTTGACCAAAAAACCAATGAACTATCCATGCCCAAAAAAATATTTCAACGCCATGTCGATTTGGGTTTTATTTAAAATGTATCTGTTTTTCAAAAAAAAAAAAAAAACAAGTAAAAAAGCTAAAGTTGGGTGTCCCGAATTTGAAATACTCTGTACATATGTTTAGAATAATTATAGAAATTAAAAAGGTAAGAAAATAAAAAAAAAAAATGTGATCGATTTTACCTCTTTTGTATTCCAACTCACGTAAAGGATGTATAATTGCACATATACAAAGCAATTGCTTCTATGTGAGTGTGTGTATGTATGTCTATCATGATGAAACTTGGCGTACGGACACATAATTACCAACTGGGGGTATTTCCAAAATTTTAGTTCGAAATTCCAAGAATTACGGGAGTTAGAGAAAATCGCGATTTGCGGGGGAGAGGGGGAAGGGAGGGAAATTCCAAAACGCACATTTTCTTTGTATTTACATAAGGCATCTGGGACTAACATTTGGGGTCCCTAGCTCTTATAGTCTCTGAGATATAGGCGAATATACGAACGGCGTTACGGAAAAACCCCCATAGGGGGGAAGTGGGAAGGAAAATCAAAAAAATAAAACAAACTCATATGGCGTACACACATAAGGCATCTTTGTGCAAAATTTGGTGTCCCTAGCTCTTATAGTCTCTGAGATCTACGTGATCATACGGACGGACAGACAGACAGACGGACAGACAGACAGATAGGGCTAAATCGACTCGTCTTGTCATGCTGATCAAGAATATATATACTTTGTGGGGTCTGCCATGCCTCCTTCTGCCTGTTACATTTTTCAGCTCCCGCAAACCTAATATACTCTTGTACATTTCATGTACAGAGTATAAAAATGTTTACAATTGGTTGTCGCCTTAACCAACAAACTGTCTGTGGTATAATATTGTGGATGCGATTCTAAATATTTTTACCAATTGGTATTGAGCTGTATGTGATATTTCCCCATACAAGTTCAAGCAATTAGGTTAGTGGATAGGATCATGCTCGTACCTAAAAATAGAATGTACATATTTCGATTAGTGGTTCGGATCCTGATACAACTTGTAAATATTTCTTTATGTATTGAGGTTGATATATTCCCCATACAAGTTAAACTAATTGGGGGTATTGGTTTGGTTCATGAGCCAACTTAGAAATATTACGTAATCGGATCAGTGATTCGGATCCTTATACAACTTACAATTATTTTAGTAAGTTGGAGTTGAGTTGCGTAAGATATTTAATTAGACTCGAATTGGATTTCCAGTTGGAAGTGAAATATGGTAAGATACTTTAGATAGAATACTTGAGTATGCAGTTTTAGAATAGATGATAGAATACTTGAGTATGCAGCTACCAACACAAATACTCAAAAGGCCCTCAGTTATTGTAGCCAACACTGATCCTTCAAATAAACCTGGCGCTCACTGGGTTGCATTTTACTTTGATAATAACAACAAAGGAGAGTTTTTTGATTCATATGAAATGTACAAGAGTATATTAGGTTTGCGCGAGCTGAAAAATGTAACAGGCAGAAGGAGGCGTGGCAGACCCCACAAAGTATATATATTATTGATCAGCATGACAAGACGAGTCGATTTAGCCCTGTCTGTCTGTCTGTCTGTCCGTCCGTCCGTCCGTATGATCACCTTGATCTCAGAGACTATAAGAGCTAGAGACACCAAATTTTGCACAAAGATGCCTTATGTGTGTACGCCATATGGGTTTGTTTTATTTTTTTGATTTTCCTTCCCACTTCCCCCCTATTGGGGTTTTTCCGTAACGCCGTTCGTATATTCGCCAATATATCTAAGAGCTAGGGACCCCAAATGTTAGTCCCAGATGCCTTATGTGAATACAAAGAAAATGTGTGTTTTGGAATTTCCCTCCCTTCCCTCTCTCCACCACAAATTGCGACTTTCTCTAACTCCCCTAATTCTTGGAATTTCGAACTAAAATTTTGGAAATACCCCCAGTTGGTAATTATGTGTCCGTACGCCATGTTTCATCACCGTTTCATCATGATAGACCGATTTAACAAGAAGTTATAGCCATAAATATATTTGCTGCTGCAGCGCTGCTCAAGCGCTGCCCGCGGCTGTTGTTGATGTTGCTGTTTGGTTGACTGCGAAAATGCTTACACAGACACAAATAGACGCGCATAAACATACACACACTCACATAGACGCAATTGCTTTGTATATGTGCAATTATACACCCTTTACGTGAGTTGGAATACCAAAAGAGGTAAAACCGATCAACATTTTTTTTTATTCTCTTACCTTTTTAATTTCTATAATTATTCTAAACATATGTACAGAGTATTTCAAAGTCGGGACACCCGACTTTAGCTTTTTTACTTGTTTCATTCTTTTTTTATGCACCGAGCTGTGAGCTTACAATAACGATCCATTAGATTTACCGCCTCCTTCGTTAAAAGTGGATCAGCATGACAAAAGCAAGTGTCTGGTCCAGCATCTACCTTATCATTTGACCAGGGACATATTTCCAAATGTGTTCCAAACCGAGAGTTTATGAATCGAGATTCATTTCATCAAGCATCTGTTTAAGATTTTGCAGTCGCTTATAATGTTCACGAAAATCATGTCCTCGAACTGATTTAGAAATACTTCGATTTGCTTTGTCACCATTTTATAGAAGTTCATAATTATTTGTTCAAAAGTTTTTTTATTTTGCTGCTATTTTTTTGTGTAGTGGAGATGCTGGCGATCAGAATAAGACTATGATTTTGATGCATTAAAATATCCTCCTTTATACTTGCAGTTATGTGCATACTGCTTATATATTTTTGTTTGTTTCATCGCCTTCGTTTTTACATATGAATTCAAAACGCGCTGGACTATATCTGGTCTTCTCTTTTCCTTTATATACAATTTGGAGGATACCGTTTTCCTTCAGTTTTTTATAAGGATTTTTGGTCGAAAATTTTTTTATATAGATTTTAGGAAGGAATATCCAAAGGCATTTTTCATCCCTTTCCTTTAAGTATAAAGCAATTTTATCTCCAAACTCTGTATGCTTTAATTTACAGTCAATGATATCATAGACCACTCCCTCCCTAAGATTTTCAACTTTGGTATACCCCTGTCCAGTGGAACAGTGTGCATTGTTTAAGTGTTCAACAAATGACTGAAAAATCAAAATACCATATACAAATACATGTTCAATGTATTAATTTGTACACAGCTACATACCATTTTATTGGATTTTATTTATATTTTCTTTGGGGAGATTAAGTGTCTTGCTTCCACTCACATGTTTTAAAGACTGCATATTATGATCATATGTCCTTTATTTATATATGTATTTTTGAAAACGGAAATGAATACGAAGACACGCCTTTTTCATTTTTTTTTTCTTTTGTACATAATATATTTAAAATCAAACTTATTCCATTGGCTAGTTACATTCAGTAGATATGTTTACTTTCCCACTCTTTTATTTCTTTTTTCATCTCTGTCTTACGCCTAAGAAAGTAAGGTTAAGTACCAGTATAAAAGAGTATCATTCAAATCATTACAATTCGGGCAATTCTATGTCCATTTGACAAATTTTTTTAAACAAAATATGGTTTAAAAAAGGATGTGCTTAAGAAACATATTTGTAACTTAAGTTATATCAAGGCTCGCTCGTACCCTTATGAACAAGTAAGAACTGCAATAACATTTTTTGTCTTCTTATTTATTTATCATTTTCCAATTTCCGACACAATTGCATTAGTTAAATCAAAGGAAATATAGCGTGAACTAACAAAAAGGAAATAAATACAATTTGTAAAAAAATAATAAAAATATATTATAATAGTATTTTGTTATATTTTGTATTCAATGTATATGTTTTTAAATTTCTAGTCTATAGATGTTTCGCAACTAAAATTAGTATTTCATCGTCTTCGTCGGGCATATCTAGGGGAGCTTCTTTTTCCATTGCGAGTAGTAACATCGTGTCGTCTTCATGTGGCATTAATTCTGCAATCAAGTCCTGTTGCTTATTGTTTTGAGGAATAGGCTGGCCATTAGGTTTCTTCGACTTTTTCTTTGCTTTAAGATCTGCATCAATCTCTATAACTCGTCTATGGAAGTCTGGCACTCCCAATTGATTATTAGGCATATTATTATCATAATATTTCTGTGCTTCCTCTTCCAAGGCTGAGTAGTCCACCTCAATCATTTCACTTGCTGTGGGTGAAAACTGCCAAGCGGGCAACATCTCATTATTCCACGGATTTACGTGCATAATGTTTTTATATATATAGTCAAATTCGACGTGAATCACGTTAACGCTTCTGCAGATTTGCAGATTTTTTTGTTTTTGCTTGAACAAAATAAAATTGCACTGGAATTGTTTCTATTTATTTTTAAAACTTGAAAAAAACGTTGAGTGTTGTAGCGCACTGCTTACAGTAAACTGCAAAGAAACCGGAGTCGTTCCTTGCGTTTTATTCAGTAGCAGGTAAGAAGCAATGGACTTAGAAGGGCGGTGTTCTTTTTTTCTTTCATATATATTTTTCCCAAACTCAAAAATCATAAACTCATCATTGTATGGTCTGTCAATTTCAGAAACAGTTAAAACACTTGACCATTTTCAAATCAACCCAAAGAAAAGTCATAAATAACTCTGCAGGTATTGAAACACATTGTGTGCTCAAGCAGTAAACAGCTAACAGCTGAAGCTCCAAGTAGTATAGATATAGGAAAGCAACCTTTAAATGCGTTAAGAAAAACTATGAAGATTGAAATCAGTAAGCATATTTATCAAGTTAATTTTATTTATTACGTTAATAACGATTACAAAACTCAATCGAACCCGAAGGGTTCGCTAACTTCTTCGAAGTGCTCGAATCGCATCAAAAGTAGTATAGATATGGTGTAGTTAGGATAGAAAAGCCTAGGGACCATCTCCTTAATGAAAAATCGCCTTAGTGCCATTTGTCTGCAATCATCATTGCTTTCTCCCTTTATTACTTTCTTAGCACAGGCATTTTCCTTATGGGTGTCACTGCCACACAAGTTGCAATAAACGAGTTTGGTGTAACCATCTCTTGAGGGGATTTTCTTAAAAATTTTATCCATGGTTTTTTTTTCTAATTGATGTATTCGTACTTCAATGCTTTATGCACTAGTGCAGCAGATTAACTAACGCTTATTATTAACTTTCAAAAATATATAAACATTGTCTTGACCAAAAAACCAATGAACTATCCATGCCCAAAAAAATATTTCAACGCCATGTCGATTTGGGTTTTATTTAAAATGTATCTGTTTTTCAAAAAAAAAAAAAACAAGATAGAACGCTACAGTCGAGCAAGCCCGACAGTAAAATAGCCTGTACTCTCCACAAAAAGGAAAAATTAAAAAAAACAAGAGAGAACGCTACAGTCGAGCAAGCCCGACAGTGTAATACCCTGTACCCAGGTAAACTTCCGTCACTGAGTTATATGCGCCCATAGCAGCAGCAAAAAGAGGAAGAAAAAGAGCGAACTTGTTGCTGCAGTTTGGGGAGGTTGTACTGGCGAGAATTTGTTTGGCTAATAACTTTTCTTAGAATTGACCGAATTGAATAACAACAGTAGACAATTATATATATATTATGTGTGCAAAGTTTGGTTTAGGTAGCATTTGAAATGTGGACGCTATTGACGAAATTCTGTAGCGGGGGAAGGGGGGGAAAATTCCAAAAAAAAAAATAAACTCGTCCTTTCTCGGACCTAGGAGAATCTGGATGCCAACTTTGGTTATTCTAGCTTTTATAGTTTCTGAGATCCTCGCGTTCATCCAGACGGACAGACGGACGGACAGACGGACAGACGGACGGACATGTCTAGATCGATTTCTTTCGTCATGCTGATTCAGAATATATATACTTTATGGGGTCGGAGATGCTTCCTTCTGCATGTTACATACTTTGCACAAACCTAATATACCCTTTTTACCCTATGGGTACAGGGTATAAAAATTTTTTTTTAAATTAAATTATTAAAAAAAATGAATGAATTAATTAATTAAAATAATTAATGAAATTAAATTAGAATACATGTTTATGTTCAGTTTAAACAGCATACATTTACATCACGTACCTATGCGTGTTTATATGCGTGTATGTATGCAGCACAAAGTTGAACAAGAGCAGCAACAACAACAACAGCTGCGGGCAGCGCTGCCGACAGAGCTGCAGGCAGCGCATGAGCAGCGATTTTACTTATGGCATTAACTTTCTTCAGAATTGACCTATCATGATGAAATTTGGCACACGGACACATTAGTACTAACTGAATGTACCTACCAAAATTGAGAATTACGGAAGTTATAAGAAAAAATACGAATTGCGGGGGAGTGGGGGGGTGTATCAGAAAAAATAAACAAACTCGTTCTGCCTAGGGCTTATAGGAACCTTGATACCAATTTTGGTTATCCTAGCTCTTGTACTTACTGAGATCCTTGCGCTCATACAGACAGACGGACAGACGGTCAGACGGACAGACGGACATGGCTAAATCGACTCGTCTTCTCATCCTGATCAAGAATATATATACTTTGTGGGGTCTGCCACGCCTCCTTCTGTGTGTTACATACATGCGCACAAAACTAGTATAGCCTTTCACCCTTTGGGTACAGGCTATAAAAATGTTTACAATTGGTTATCGCCTTAGCCAACAAACTGTCTGTGGTATAATATTGTGGATGCGATTCAAAATATTTTTACCAATTGGTATTGAGCTGTATGTGATATTTCTCCATACAAGTTCAATCAATTAGGTTAGTGGATAGGATCATGCTCGTACCTAAAAATAGAATGTACATATTTCGATTAGTGGTTCGGATCCTGATACAACTTGTAAATATTTCTTTATGTATTGAGGTTGATATATTCCCCATACAAGTTAAACTAATTGGGGTATTGGTTTGGTTCATGAGCCAACTTAGAAATATTACGTAATCGGATCAGTGATTCGGATCCTTATACAACTTACAATTATTTTAGTAAGTTGGAGTTGAGTTGCGTAAGATATTTAATTAGACTCGAATTGGATTTCCAGTTGGAAGTGAAATATGGTAAGATACTTTAGATAGAATACTTGAGTATGCAGTTTTAGAATAGATGATAGAATACTTGAGTATGCAGCTACCAACACAAATACTCAAAAGGCCCTCAGTTATTGTAGCCAACACTGATCCTTCAAATAAACCTGGCGCTCACTGGGTTGCATTTTACTTTGATAATAACAACAAAGGAGAGTTTTTTGATTCATATGAAATGTACAAGAGTATATTAGGTTTGCGCGAGCTGAAAAATGTAACAGGCAGAAGGAGGCGTGGCAGACCCCACAAAGTATATATATTATTGATCAGCATGACAAGACGAGTCGATTTAGCCCTGTCTGTCTGTCTGTCTGTCCGTCCGTCCGTCCGTATGATCACCTTGATCTCAGAGACTATAAGAGCTAGAGACACCAAATTTTGCACAAAGATGCCTTATGTGTGTACGCCATATGGGTTTGTTTTATTTTTTTGATTTTCCTTCCCACTTCCCCCCTATTGGGGTTTTTCCGTAACGCCGTTCGTATATTCGCCAATATATCTAAGAGCTAGGGACCCCAAATGTTAGTCCCAGATGCCTTATGTGAATACAAAGAAAATGTGTGTTTTGGAATTTCCCTCCCTTCCCTCTCTCCACCACAAATTGCGACTTTCTCTAACTCCCCTAATTCTTGGAATTTCGAACTAAAATTTTGGAAATACCCCCAGTTGGTAATTATGTGTCCGTACGCCATGTTTCATCACCGTTTCATCATGATAGACCGATTTAACAAGAAGTTATAGCCATAAATATATTTGCTGCTGCAGCGCTGCTCAAGCGCTGCCCGCGGCTGTTGTTGATGTTGCTGTTTGGTTGACTGCGAAAATGCTTACACAGACACAAATAGACGCGCATAAACATACACACACTCACATAGACGCAATTGCTTTGTATATGTGCAATTATACACCCTTTACGTGAGTTGGAATACCAAAAGAGGTAAAACCGATCAACATTTTTTTTTATTCTCTTACCTTTTTAATTTCTATAATTATTCTAAACATATGTACAGAGTATTTCAAAGTCGGGACACCCGACTTTAGCTTTTTTACTTGTTTCATTCTTTTTTTATGCACCGAGCTGTGAGCTTACAATAACGATCCATTAGATTTACCGCCTCCTTCGTTAAAAGTGGATCAGCATGACAAAAGCAAGTGTCTGGTCCAGCATCTACCTTATCATTTGACCAGGGACATATTTCCAAATGTGTTCCAAACCGAGAGTTTATGAATCGAGATTCATTTCATCAAGCATCTGTTTAAGATTTTGCAGTCGCTTATAATGTTCACGAAAATCATGTCCTCGTACTGATTTAGAAATACTTCGATTTGCTTTGTCACCATTTTATAGAAGTTCATAATTATTTGTTCAAAAGTTTTTTTATTTTGCTGCTATTTTTTTGTGTAGTGGAGATGCTGGCGATCAGAATAAGACTATGATTTTGATGCATTAAAATATCCTCCTTTATACTTGCAGTTATGTGCATACTGCTTATATATTTTTGTTTGTTTCATCGCCTTCGTTTTTACATATGAATTCAAAACGCGCTGGACTATATCTGGTCTTCTCTTTTCCTTTATATACAATTTGGAGGATACCGTTTTCCTTCAGTTTTTTATAAGGATTTTTGGTCGAAAATTTTTTTATATAGATTTTAGGAAGGAATATCCAAAGGCATTTTTCATCCCTTTCCTTTAAGTATAAAGCAATTTTATCTCCAAACTCTGTATGCTTTAATTTACAGTCAATGATATCATAGACCACTCCCTCCCTAAGATTTTCAACTTTGGTATACCCCTGTCCAGTGGAACAGTGTGCATTGTTTAAGTGTTCAACAAATGACTGAAAAATCAAAATACCATATACAAATACATGTTCAATGTATTAATTTGTACACAGCTACATACCATTTTATTGGATTTTATTTATATTTTCTTTGGGGAGATTAAGTGTCTTGCTTCCACTCACATGTTTTAAAGACTGCATATTATGATCATATGTCCTTTATTTATATATGTATTTTTGAAAACGGAAATGAATACGAAGACACGCCTTTTTCATTTTTTTTTTCTTTTGTACATAATATATTTAAAATCAAACTTATTCCATTGGCTAGTTACATTCAGTAGATATGTTTACTTTCCCACTCTTTTATTTCTTTTTTCATCTCTGCCTTACGCCTAAGAAAGTAAGGTTAAGTACCAGTATAATAAGAGTTGCATTCAAATCATTACAATTTGGGAAACATAATAACAAAATGAAGAAGTTTGAATGTGTTCTATGTCCATTTGACAAATTTTTTGAAACAAAATATGGTTTAAAAAAGGATGTGCTTAAGAAACATATTTGTAACTTAAGTTATATCAAGGCTCGCTCGTACCCTTATGAACAAGTAAGAACTGCAATAACATTTTTTGTCTTCTTATTTATTTATCATTTTCCAATTTCCGACACAATTGCATTAGTTAAATCAAAGGAAATATAGCGTGAACTAACAAAAAGGAAATAAATACAATTTGTAAAAAAATAATAAAAATATATTATAATAGTATTTTGTTATATTTTGTATTCAATGTATATGTTTTTAAATTTCTAGTCTATAGATGTTTCGCAACTAAAATTAGTATTTCATCGTCTTCGTCGGGCATATCTAGGGGAGCTTCTTTTTCCATTGCGAGTAGTAACATCGTGTCGTCTTCATGTGGCATTAATTCTGCAATCAAGTCCTGTTGCTTATTGTTTTGAGGAATAGGCTGGCCATTAGGTTTCTTCGACTTTTTCTTTGCTTTAAGATCTGCATCAATCTCTATAACTCGTCTATGGAAGTCTGGCACTCCCAATTGATTATTAGGCATATTATTATCATAATATTTCTGTGCTTCCTCTTCCAAGGCTGAGTAGTCCACCTCAATCATTTCACTTGCTGTGGGTGAAAACTGCCAAGCGGGCAACATCTCATTATTCCACGGATTTACGTGCATAATGTTTTTATATATATAGTCAAATTCGACGTGAATCACGTTAACGCTTCTGCAGATTTGCAGATTTTTTTGTTTTTGCTTGAACAAAATAAAATTGCACTGGAATTGTTTCTATTTATTTTTAAAACTTGAAAAAAACGTTGAGTGTTGTAGCGCACTGCTTACAGTAAACAGTGTGCTCAAGCAGTAAACAGCTAACAGCTGAAGCTCCAAGTAGTATAGATATAGGAAAGCAACCTTTAAATGCGTTAAGAAAAACTATGAAGATTGAAATCAGTAAGCATATTTATCAAGTTAATTTTATTTATTACGTTAATAACGATTACAAAACTCAATCGAACCCGAAGGGTTCGCTAACTTCTTCGAAGTGCTCGAATCGCATCAAAAGTAGTATAGATATGGTGTAGTTAGGATAGAAAAGCCTAGGGACCATCTCCTTAATGAAAAATCGCCTTAGTGCCATTTGTCTGCAATCATCATTGCTTTCTCCCTTTATTACTTTCTTAGCACAGGCATTTTCCTTATGGGTGTCACTGCCACACAAGTTGCAATAAACGAGTTTGGTGTAACCATCTCTTGAGGGGATTTACTTAAAAATTTTATCCATGGTTTTTTTTTCTAATTGTTGTATTCGTACTTCAATGCTTTATGCACTAGTGCAGCAGATTAACTAACGCTTATTATTAACTTTCAAAAATATATAAACATTGTCTTGACCAAAAAACCAATGAACTATCCATGCCCAAAAAAATATTTCAACGCCATGTCGATTTGGGTTTTATTTAAAATGTATCTGTTTTTCAAAAAAAAAAAAAAAAACAAGTAAAAAAGCTAAAGTTGGGTGTCCCGAATTTGAAATACTCTGTACATATGTTTAGAATAATTATAGAAATTAAAAAGGTAAGAAAATAAAAAAAAAAAATGTGATCGATTTTACCTCTTTTGTATTCCAACTCACGTAAAGGATGTATAATTGCACATATACAAAGCAATTGCTTCTATGTGAGTGTGTGTATGTATGTCTATCATGATGAAACTTGGCGTACGGACACATAATTACCAACTGGGGGTATTTCCAAAATTTTAGTTCGAAATTCCAAGAATTACGGGAGTTAGAGAAAATCGCGATTTGCGGGGGAGAGGGGGAAGGGAGGGAAATTCAAAAACACACATTTTCTTTGTATTTACATAAGGCATCTGGGACTAACATTTGGGGTCCCTAGCTCTTATAGTCTCTGAGATATAGGCGAATATACGAACGGCGTTACGGAAAAACCCCCATAGGGGGGAAGTGGGAAGGAAAATCAAAAAAATAAAACAAACTCATATGGCGTACACACATAAGGCATCTTTGTGCAAAATTTGGTGTCCCTAGCTCTTATAGTCTCTGAGATCTACGTGATCATACGGACGGACAGACAGACAGACGGACAGACAGACAGATAGGGCTAAATCGACTCGTCTTGTCATGCTGATCAAGAATATATATACTTTGTGGGGTCTGCCACGCCTCCTTCTGCCTGTTACATTTTTCAGCTCCCGCAAACCTAATATACTCTTGTACATTTCATGTACAGAGTATAAAAATGTTTACAATTGGTTGTCGCCTTAACCAACAAACTGTCTGTGGTATAATATTGTGGATGCGATTCTAAATATTTTTACCAATTGGTATTGAGCTGTATGTGATATTTCCCCATACAAGTTCAAGCAATTAGGTTAGTGGATAGGATCATGCTCGTACCTAAAAATAGAATGTACATATTTCGATTAGTGGTTCGGATCCTGATACAACTTGTAAATATTTCTTTATGTATTGAGGTTGATATATTCCCCATACAAGTTGAACTAATTGGGGTATTGGTTGGGTTCATGAGCCAACTTAGAAATATTACGTAATCGGATCAGTGATTCGGATCCTTATACAACTTACAATTATTTTAGTAAGTTGGAGTTGAGTTGCGTAAGATATTTAATTAGACTCGAATTGGATTTCCAGTTGGAAGTGAAATATGGTAAGATACTTTAGATAGAATACTTGAGTATGCAGATTTAGAATAGATGATAGAATACTTGAGTATGGAGCTCCCAACACAAATACTCAAAAGGCCCTCAGTTATTGTAGCCAACACTGATCCTTCAAATAAACCTGGCGCTCACTGGGCTGCATTTTACTTTGATAATAACAACAAAGGAGAGTTTTTTGATTCATATGAAATGTACAAGAGTATATTAGGTTTGCGCGAGCTGAAAAATGTAACAGGCAGAAGGAGGCGTGGCAGACCCCACAAAGTATATATATTATTGATCAGCATGACAAGACGAGTCGATTTAGCCCTGTCTGTCAGTCTGTCCGTCTGTCCGTCCGTCCGTATGATCACCTAGATCTCAGAGACTATAAGAGCTAGAGACACCAAATTTTGCACAAAGATGCCTTATGTGTGTACGCCATATGAGTTTGTTTTATTTTTTTGATTTTCCTTCCCACTTCCCCCCTATGGGGGTTTTCCCGATTTTCCATTCGTATAATCGCCTATATCTCAGAGACTATAAGAGCTAGGGACCCCAAATGTTAGTCCCAGATGCTTTATGTGAATACAAAATACAAATGTATGTTTTGGAATTTCCCTCCCTTCCCCCTCTCCCCCGCAAATCGCGATTTTCTCTAACTCCCCTAATTCTTGGAATTACGAACTAAAATTTTGGAAATACCCCCAGTTGGTAATTATGTGTCCGTACGCCATGTTTCATCACCGTTTCATCAAGATAGACCGATTTAACAAGAAGTTATAGCCATAAATATATTTGCTGCTGCAGCGCTGCTCAAGCGCTGCTCGCGGCTGTTGTTGATGTTGCTGTTTGGTTGACTGCGAAAATGCTTACACAGACACAAATAGACGCGCATAAACATACACACACTCACATAGACGCAATTGCTTTGTATATGTGCAATTATACATCCTTTACGTGAGTTGGAATACCAAAAGAGGTAAAACCGATCAACATTTTTTTTTATTCTCTTACCTTTTTAATTTCTATAATTATTCTAAACATATGTACAGAGTATTTCAAAGTCGGGACACCCGACTTTAGCTTTTTTACTTGTTTTATTCTTTTTTTATGCACCGAGCTGTGAGCTTATAATAACGATCCATTAGATTTACCGCCTCCTTCGTTAAAAGTGGAAAAGTTAAAAGCATGACAAAAGCAAGTGTCTGGTCCAGCGTCTACCTTATCATTTGACCAGGGACATATTTCCAAATGTGTTCCAAACCGTGAGGTTATGAATCGAGATTGATTCATTTCATCAAGCATCTGTTTAAGATTTTGCAGTCGCTTATGTTCACGAGAATCATGTCCTCGAACTGATTTAGAAATACTTCGATTTGCTTTGTCACCATTTTATAGAAGTTCATTGTTGGAGCACCCTACTTAGCTTCTAAGCCTTTTCTTTGCGCTCTCTATCGCGCCCTCTACTGCGCTCTCTGTGGCGCTCTCTTTGTGCATTCCTTTTCTTATGCCGGCCCGCTGACTTGTAGCGGCAGCAGGCAAAAGCACTTGCTAAATAATTCTCGCACAGTCAACATCGTTTTGCACAATTACCAAGCCATTAAAAGTCATATTAATAATCAAAGAACACCGCGTCTCATTTAATAAATAGTTAAATCTTGTTGTTGCAATCGCTTTAAAGCTAGCGATTTTTCATTGGCGCCCGAGCAGGGACATCGGTTTTCAGAAGATTATTTCCTCGTTTGTTTGCGGTCTTTGTGGCTTTGTTTTTTGTGCGCGGTCGTGTGATTGCAACTCGTTTGTTTGACGCTGGTGTCGTTTGGACACCATCCTGCTACTACCTTGTTTGGATTTGGCGTCGTATTAGATACTCGCTTGGACTATGGAGCTTCTCTCTTGCGTACCACCCCCCTGCCCTTCTTGTCGTACTATTGTTGTTTGGCCTGCCTAATGAGTGATCGTCGGTCGCAATCCAGGAAAGTTTCAGTGGACTCTTTTGAGAGCTTGCAGGTATTCTGCGCCAACAATTGAGCATAAAGCATTAATAAGTTTAATTGCTGCAAATTCGTGCAAGTGTAAAGTGGATAAAAATCTATTTACATACATACATACGTATGTACATACTAGCAGGTATTGCCCGTCTTAACCCGGCTCAATATAATGTTTCCAATTGTATTTATTTTGTGTGTGCATAACCTACCCATATGTTTTCACCTTATAAGTTACCAGTAGGAAGGCATTTAAGGTATTTAAATGAACATTTTCTGTTCTTGACATAAACTGTTCAGTAGTCCGTTACATTTTTGTTCTTGCCAAACCATTTCGTTAAACGAACATGACCACTACAACTAATATTTTTTAAAGCTCGTTTTCCCCCCGTTGGAGCTAGAATTTTCCAAAAGCCTTTCTTAGTGTGCTCCTACACTATGATAGATACTATGAAAGGATACTTGAGTCCAAATTTCATCTTCTACCGTTTGGGCTGTGCGTTCATCACCAATTAGTCAGGACAAACTGTTTTATATATAGAGAAACCTCAACGTTTTAATATAGACTATGTGCAAAATAAGGGGAATAATTATAAGGGTATATCCTAATTTTAAATTCACATTTGAGCCTTTTCGTGTCATATTGAGTCAATACGGTCACGCACAACCTCGGAATATGAAACACGGCACTCGTGTCAATGCCGTGCAGCGATGAGCCACGATCAAAAAGCACTAACAATTCTCATCTCAATTTGCTAGAGTAAAACTTTCGATAGTTGAAGCCACCGATACCATCAAAATATCGAAGTTTGAATGCAATAAGCAGAATATTTAAATAATAAAATCTAATTATTTATTGAGATCGATAAGAACAAATCATATACATACATACATCTGCCCGCAATGCGAAGCAGAATATGCGTAGCTCCGTTATTCGGTATCTGCTTTACTATCGCAGAAGATGAGCGAGCCAACAACTTGAAGTTGTTGTTGTTGTTTTGTATTTACATGCTTCATACATATACAGGCATAGATACATATGCTTGTACATATGTATGTATGCATGGGCACACATAGACACGAACTGTTCCCAACTATTTGATATTTGATATATGGCAAGTAAAAAACATATTGCTATATTTTAATCGTTGAATGCCAATTTGTTGATATAGTTATGTTGATTACATTACCCAAATTTGAAATCGATCGGACAAAATTTATAACACAAACTATTCATTTGAAAAAGTGAATAAATATTAAAACCCCAATAATAAAATTAAATGCGATATATCGAAAATATCGATACTTGTGTTGATATATCGTAATACATGTCGAATACAAATACATCGAAAAACATCGTTTGAGAGTTATTGATTATAATACTGTATTCGATTGTACACTGTACACATACATACATACAAATTTATTTGTATGTGTACTGTAACTGTAAACTTTTGGCATTTTGCGTATGTAATGAACAGGCGTAAATGATCAAAACGAAAGAAGATTTGCGAGCCAATAACTTGAAGTTGTTGTTGTTGTTTTAAAAATTTTGATTTGAAACCATAGAAAACTATTTTTTACAATTAAACAACATACATACATATGTACATGCTATACATACAGACGTATGTACGTATGTAATACATATGGTGCTGGCGTAATTCATAATGCGAAATTCTTTCTAAGGGGAGCAATGTCCCCCCTGCCCAACCTGCGTACGCCCTTGTAGTCCGTTGTCCTAAAATCCCTTATGCCAAATGTACTAAACAAAGAAAAAATAACATAAAAATGTTTATGTTATAATGTTAATAATTTTTAATTAATTAACATTTCTTGCCCTGTCAGTGCAAGACGAATGTACTTTTATACATATGTATGTATGTATATATGTACATACATTTGTACAAATGAACATTCACACATTAGTGTCTCACATTTTGCTTTGGCTACTTCAACCTTTTGCACGCAACTACACGAACAGCTGCTTGTATATATGTATGTGTGTGTGTATGTATACTTAGTTGTCCCCAACTGTTTGATATTTTGTATTGTTTGTTCTGCCTGCATTTGTAAAATGCATATTTTAAAAATCGTTAAATGCAAAGTTGTAATTTTAGTTACGTAGATTATATTACCCAAATTTAAAATCGATCGGACAAAATTTATAACACAAACTTTTCATTTGTAAAAATGAATAAATATTAAAACCCCAATAATTCAAGCTCCAACAGAAATTTCGAAAAACCGAGTATGCAGTTTTGTTTGTATTTTTTAATAGATTATAAAAACCAAATTTAAAGTTGATCGATTCAAAAATGCAGAATTTTCAAACAAACTTTGGAGCTACTTTTCCCCCCTTTGGAGCTCGAATTTTCCAAAATCCCTTCTTAGTGCGCATCTACACCATGATAGGATACTTGAGCCCAAACTTCAGTTTCCTAGCTTTTACCGTTTGGGCTGTGGGGTGTTGATTGTGTTTCAATTTTTCCACGGAAAACCCCCCTTTTTTCATGCCCCAGGAAAAATGGTGAAAAACCAGGTATACAGTTTTTTTTGTATTCTTTTTGAGAATATACAAACTAAGTTTGAAGTTAATCGGATAAAAATTGTAGATTTTTCATACAAACGTTGGAGCTCGTTTTCCCCCCTTTGGAGCTCGAATTTTCCGAAACCCCTTCTTAGTGCTCACTTTCACTATAAGAGGGATCTTGTGTCCAAATTTCAGCTTCCTAGCTCTTACCGTTTGGGCTGTGCGTTGATTGCCAATCAGTCAGTCAGTCAGGACAAACTGTTTTATATATATAGAGATAGTACGTGTGTGCTTATGCCGACTCAATTTTTGGCACTTGATTTATTTTGTGCGGTAATCGACGCCTATTTTCTGAGTACAGCTGAGACTGCTTGCAGATTTCGTTGTTGTTTGTGCGGTCGCTTAGACTGCTACTTTGCTTGCGTGCATACTGTATTGAGTGCATGTGTACGTAATCTGCGTGCATTTCAGTTTGTCTCTTGCTGTTTTAGCGCGTTGTTATTTGCGAGGGCTGTTAGGAAAGTTCGGCTTTCATTTTCTTTGATTCGCAACTTGTTTAGAGGTTATTTTGGTTATACTCTACCATGTCGGAATCTGAAAAGCAACAAGTAGTAGCTAAATCTAGTTCTAAACTAGTACAATGCTTGCAGAAATTTGATAAGGTTAGCGCTGATATTGCTCGTATGAGAACAGCATTTCAGTTAAAGACAATTTCGTTTGAACAAACAGAACTCGAGTGTCGCCTCGAGCTGTTAGAAGATTACATAAAGAAAGCTATGGCGCTTCAGGCAGATTTGGATAGTCTCAATCCAAGTAATGATAGTAGGGGGCCATTTGAGGATTTGTGCATTTCAACTAAGGCGTTGTATGTGAAGGCAACGAAACAAAAAGTTGAAAGTCAGACTTCTCATGACTGTTCTATGATGGCCAGTCAACGGTCCCAGTTACCCAAAATGCGGCTGCCTACATTCAGTGGAAAGCATGCCGAATTTAAGAATTTTATGTGCTTATTTGAAAGCCTAGTTCATGACGATGCTTCGTTGACCAACGTCGAGAAGTTTAATCATTTGGTGTCGTGCTTGTCAGGTGAGGCTCTAGGAGTTGTGAAACCGTTTCAGTTAACGGACTGCAATTACTCGAAAGCCATTGCTAGCCTCAAGTCTGTGTACGACAACAAATGTTTGATATTTTTCGACACTATCTCGCAATTGTTTGACATCCCAAGTATGACCAAACCTAATGCGTCTACTTTGCGGTCCATCATTGACACTGTTTCTGCCATTTATGCGTCTTTAACTTCGTTGGGAAGTGAAAAGGACATTTCGAATGCAATGATCATACATATGGCTATGGCCAAAGTTGATCATGTAACCAAATCTCGTTTTGAGAAACAGCTCGATTATGACAAGTTGCCTTCTTGGGATGACTGCGCTAAACAGTTGAATAGACGTTACCAATATTTAGCGGCTGAAGAGACAACTCGGGTTCCAAATAAACCGCGAGTAGAACCTGCAAGAAATAGTAAAGCTTCGTTTTCTTGCACAAAGGGTCCTTCAAAGCCTTCAAAACCGGTCTCGAAGTGCACATATTGTGGTTCTGCGGATCACAATATTTATTCTTGCCCTTCCTTCGGTTCTATATCTGTTATGCAGCGATTTGAGTTTGCTAAGACTCAAAAAATGTGCCTCAATTGCTTGAATGTGGGTCATGTAGTTTCCAGTTGCAAGGCTTCCAAGTGTGGGGTGTGTTCAAAACCACACCATTCGTTGTTGCACAGATACTCTGTAGCTGTGCCAAATTCACCCGCTCCACACACAGTCGCACCTCCAGAAGCGTACTTAGGTCACGTTTTAAGTGCCGATTAAGTAATTCTTGCCACAGCAGTCGTAAAAATTAAAGATAGATTCGGCCATTACCATCCTGCTCGTGTGTTACTTGATGGCGGCTCACAGTTGAACCTCATGACTGAGAACCTTGCGAAGCGCCTTCGATTAAAGCGTAAAGACACAGCTGTGAGTATTGTAATGGCAGGTGGAACCACTACTGGTAGTAGGCACAAGGTGTGCGCTGATATTCAATCTCGTTTGAATTCTCACAGCTTTGGCACTGATTTTTGGGTTCTTAAATCCATATCTACTTGTCAGCCTGGTAACTTTGTGCCCACATCGAATTGGAAAATACCCGCAAACCTTGAGTTGGCTGACCCAGAATTCTATAAGACAGCCAAGGTTGATATTCTCCTCCAAAGGGCCTGTGAAGCTCACTTCACCAAATCAGTACAGCGCCTGTCTACAGGACGTTTTCAAGTCGAACTTCCGTTCAATTCCGATCCCACTGTACTAGGGCTTTCCTTTCAAACTGCTGAAAGACGATTTCTGCAACTTGAGCGCAAACTCGCAAGAGACAAAACTCTCCATGACATGTACCATGACTTCCTGAGAGAGTATCGTGATCTTGGGCATATGTCTGCTCTTGAATCTCCTCCTCCAGGACAGCACTACTACATTCCTCATCAGTGTGTCCTGAGACCTGAAAGCACCACAACCAAATTGCGTGTGGTGTTTGACGCTTCTAGTAAAACGTCAACGGCCCTATCATTAAATTACACTTTAATGGTTGGGCCGACTATTCAGAGGGAGCTTTATTCAACATTTGTAAATTTTCGGTTGAATAAATACGCAATTACTGCCGACATCTCCAAGATGTACAGACAAATAAACGTGTCTGAAAAAGACAAAAAGTACCAGCTCATTCTCTGGCGAGAAAGCGCCTCTCATGAGCTGCAGTCCTTTAAGTTGAACACTGTAACATACGGGACTGCATCAGCGCCATTTTTTGCTGTGCGCTTGTTGTTTGAATTGGCAAATATTTATGCTCGATGTCACTATGTCGCGTTAAATGTCATTAAAAATTGTTTTTATGTTGACGACATGCTGGCTCCTCATAATGATGTATTTCGTTATCATCTGCATGAGGATAGCTTTACTTCGTTGAAGCCGACAAAGCGGGATATATTATCTCGTTTGTCTGAGCAACTTGGACCTTTGTGCCCCATCGTCATAGCGGCCAAAACTCTGTGGCAAGAGCTGTGGCGATTTAAGATGTTAGTTGGGCTGCTAAAGCAACAGATTTGGGTGATAAATACTCGTAGGGTTTGCTCAGCAGTTTTACATAACTGCCTTCGATGCAAGCCCAAGTTAGTTGAGCAAATAATGAGAAATTTGCCAGGTGATCGCCTTCGAGAAGGTCGACCTTTCAGGGTTTGTGGACTCGAACTTTGCGGCCCATTCCATGGTAGCTATCGCATACGCGGAAGACCGCCCGTTACAAATTACGTAGCAGTATTCGTTTGTTTTGCCTCGAAGGCCGTTCACCTCGAACTGGTAGCTAATTTATCCAATGATACTGTCCTTAACGTCTTTACAAGGTTCATCGGGAAGCGCGGCTTGCCGGAAATGGTCTTCAGCGACAACGAGACGAACTTCGCGGGAACAAGCGGCTTGCTGAGGGACATGCCGTCGGATTTCGAGCGGAGAAAGGACGCCCTGACGGACTATGCGGCAGAGCGACGAATCGATTGGTGGTTCATTCTTCCCCGACCTCCTCACATAGGAGGATTGTTGGAGGCAGCGGCGGCAGCGCCTAGCAGAGGCGACCAGTCCACGATGTTGGCGGTGCTCCGTGTGGATTTGAAAGACCGGGAGTCCTTCAAAGGGGCCGGAATGTTGGAGCACCCTACTTAGCTTCTAAGCCTTTTCTTTGCGCTCTCTATCGCGCCCTTTACTGCGTTCTCTGTGGCGCTCTCTTTGTGCATTCCTTTTCTTATGCCGGCCCGCTGACTTGTAGCGGCAGCAGGCAAAAGCACTTGCTAAATAATTCTCGCACATTCAACATCGTTTTGCATAATTACCAAGCCATTAAAAGCCATATTAATAATCAAAGAACACCGCGTCTCATTTAATAAATAGTTAAATCTTGTTGTTGCAATCGCTAAAAAGCTAGCGATTTTTCATTCATAATTATTTGTTCAAAATTTTTATACCCTGTACCCAAAGGGTACAAGTGTATATTAGTTTTGTGCGAGTGCACATGGAACACACAGAAGGAGGCTTGGTAGACCCCACAAAGTATATATATTCTTTATCAGCATGACAATCCGAGTCGATATAGCCATGTCCGTCTGTCCGTCTGTCTGTCTGTATGAACGCAAGGATCTCCGAAAGTATAAGAGCTAGAATAACCAAACTTGGTATTCAGATTCTCCTGAGACCGAAAGGACGAGTTTGTTCATTTTTTCTGATCCACCCCCCCACTCCCACCCTATTAACGATTTTCTATAACTCCCGTAATTCTTGGAATTTTGAACTAAAATTTGGTAGTCACATTAGGTTAGCTACTATATAACCGTATACCAAGTCTCATTGTAATAGAATGATCGGAAAGAAAGTTATAGCCATATAACCAGGCCCAATGCACACATACATACATATGTACAAGTACACAAACACGCATAAGGCACGATTCTGATGCAAATGTAAATGTATGTATGCATGCATGGAATATTTTATATTTAATTTAGTTAATTAATTAAATTAATTTAGTTAATTAATTAAATTAATTTAGTTAATTAATTAAATTAATTTAGTTAATTAATTAAATTAATTAATTAATTTAATTAATTTAATTAGTTAATTAATTAAATTAATTTAGTTAATTAATTAAATTAATTAATTAATTTTATTACTTTTTTGTGGGGTGGTACAGGGTATTTAAGAGTTGAGCCTGCTCGACTTTAGCATTCCTTTCTTGTTTTTTATTTTGCTGCTATTTTTTTGTGTAGTGGAGATGCTGGCGATCAGAATAAGACTATGATTTTGATGCATTAAAATATCCTCCTTTATACTTGCAGTTATGTGCATACTGCTTATATATTTTTGTTTGTTTCATCGCCTTCGTTTTTACATATGAATTCAAAACGCGCTGGACTATATCTGGTCTTCTCTTTTCCTTTATATACAATTTGGAGGATACCGTTTTCCTTCAGTTTTTTATAAGGATTTTTGGTCGAAAATTTTTTTATATAGATTTTAGGAAGGAATATCCAAAGGCATTTTTCATCCCTTTCCTTTAAGTATAAAGCAATTTTATCTCCAAACTCTGTATGCTTTAATTTACAGTCAATGACATCATAGACCACTCCCTCTGAAAGATTTTCAACTTTGGTATACCCCTGTCCAGTGGAACAGTGTGCATTGCTTAAGTGTTCAACAAATGACTGAAAAATCAAAATACCATATACAAATACATGTTCAATGTATTAATTTGTACACAGCTACATACCATTTTATTGGATTTTATTTATATTTTCTTTGGGGAGATTAAGTGTCTTGCTTCCACTCACATGTTTTAAAGACTGCATATTATGATCATATGTCCTTTATTTATATATGTATTTTTGAAAACGAAAATGAATACGAAGACATGACTTTTTCATTTTTTTTTTCTTTTGTACATAATATATTTAAAATCAAACTTATTCCATTGGCTAGTTACATTCAGTAGATATGTTTACTTTTCCACTCTTTTATTTCTTTTTTCATCTCTGTCTTACGCCTAAGAAAGTAAGGTTAAGCGCCAGTATAAAAAGAGCTGCATTCAAATCATTACAATTTGGGCAACATAATAACAAAATAAAGAAGTTTGAATGTGTTCTATGTCCATTTGACAAATTTTTTGAAACAAAATATGGTTTAAAAAAGCATGTGCTTAAGAAACATACTAGTAACTTTAGTAATATCAAGGCTCGCTCGTACCCTTATGAACAAGTAAGAACTGCAAAAACATTTTTTGTCTTCTTATTTATTTATCATTTTTCAATTTCCGACACAATTGCATTAGTTAAATCAAAGGAAATATGAAAACTGCCAAGCGGGCAACATCTCATTATTCCACGGATTTACGTGCATAATGTTTTTATACCCTGTACCCGTAGGGTAAAAAGGGTATATTAGGTTTGTGCAAAGTATGTAACATACAGAAGGAAGCATCTCCGACCCCATAAAGTATATATATTCTTGATCAGCATGACGAGAGAAATCGATGTAGGCATGTCCGCCCGTCTGTCCGTCCGTCTGTCCGTTCGTCTGTCCGTCTGGATGAACGCGAGGATCTCAGAAACTATAAAAGCTAGAATAACCAAAGTTGGCATCCAGATTCTCCTAGGTCCGAGTAAGGAAGAGTTTATTTTTTTTTTTTAATTTTCCCCCCCTTCCCCTGCTGCAGAATTTCGTCAATAGCGTCCACATTTCAAATGCTACCTAAACCAAACTTTGCACACATAATTTATATAATTTATAATTTATATTCAAAATTTTATTCAATTCGGTCAATTCTAAGAAAAGTTATTAGCGAAACAAATTCTCGCCAGTACAACCTCCCCAAACTGCAGCAACAAGTTCGCTCTTCTTCTTCCTCTTTTTGCTGCTGCTATGGGCGCATATAACTCAGTGACGGAAGTTTACCTGGGTACAGGGTATTACACTGTCGGGCTTGCTCGACTGTAGCGTTCTCTCTTGTTATATATAGAGTCAAATTCGACCTCTCCCAAAGATTCTATTAGGGAGTCTGTGGTGATTACTCTTATGAGAGGAAAAGCTGCATCTTCATCTTCATTGGTAAAAATAATTTCCAAGCTCTCATCAAGTTGTGTTGATGACTGAGGGGGGTCGAACGTGGAGTATGAAATGGTGGTATTGCATTGATCACAAACAACTTCTAATGCCATTTTTGTATTGGTTTTTTATTTTTTTTAAATGTTAACAATTTTAAACACAACTTTTGTTTTATTTTTCTCACTGAAACGTAAACGCTTCTTCAGAATTGAAGATTTTTTTTTGTTTTTACTTGAACAAAATAAATTTGCACTGGAATTCTTTATATTTATTTTTAAAACTTAAAAAAAAAACATTGAGTGTTGTAGCGCACTGCTTACAGTAAACTGCAAAGGAACCGGAGTCGTTCCTTGCGTTTTATTCAGTAGCAGGTAAGAAGCAATGGACTTAGAAGGGCGGTGTTGTTTTTTTCTTTCATATGTATTTTTCCCAAACTCAAAAATCATAAACTCATCATTGTATGGTCTGTCAATTTCAGAGACAGTTAAAACACTTGACCATTTTCAAATCAACCCAAAGAAAAGTCATAAATAACTCTGCAGGTATTGAAACACATTGTGTGCTCAAGCAGTAAACAGCTAACAGCTGAAGCTCCAAGTAGTATAGATATAGGAAAGCAACCTTTAAATGCGTTAAGAAAAACTGTGAAGATTGAAATCAGTAAGCATATTTATCAAGTTAATTTTATTTATTACGTTAATAAAGATTACAAAACTCAATCATCCCGAAGGGTTCGCTAACTTCTTCGAAGTGCTCGAATCGCATCAAAAGTAGTATAGATATGGTGTAGTTAGGATAGAAAAGCCTAGGGACCATCTCCTTAATGAAAAATCGCCTTCGCGCCATTTGTCTGCAATCATCATTGGTTTCTCCCTTTGTTACTTTCTTAGCACAGGCATTTTCCGTATGGGTGTCACTGCCACACAAGTTGAAATAAACGAGTTTGGTGTAACCATCTCTTGAGGGGATTTTCTTAAAAATTGTATCCATGTTTTTTTTTTCTAATTGATGTATTCGTACTTCAATGCTTTATGCACTAGTGCAGCAGATTAACTAACGCTTATTGTTAACTTTCAAAAATATATAAACATTGTCTTGACCAAAAAACCAATGAACTATCCATGCCCAAAAAAATATTTCAACGCCATGCCGATTTGGGTTTTATTTAAAATGTATCTGTTTTTCAAAAAAAAAAAAAAAATGTTTACAATTGGTTGTCGCCTTAGCCAACAAACTGTCTGTGGTATAATATTGTGGATGCGATTCAAAATATTTTTACCAATTGGTATTGAGCTGTATGTGATATTTCCTCATACAAGTTCAAGCAATTAGGTTAGTGGTTAGGATCATGCTCGTACCTAAAAATAGAATGTACATATTTCGACTTGTAAATATTTCTTTATGTATTGAGGTTGATATATTCCCCATACAAGTTAAACTAATTGGGGTATTGCTTTGGTTCATGAGCCAACTTAGAAATATTACGTAATCGGATCAGTGATTCGGATCCTTTAGTAAGTTGGAGTTGAGTTGCGTAAGATATTTAATTAGACTCGAATTGGATTTCCAGTTGGAAGTGAAATATGGTAAGATACTTTAGATAGAATACTTGAGTATGCAGTTTTAGAATAGATGATAGAATACTTGAGTATGCAGCTACCAACACAAATACTCAAAAGGCCCTCAGTTATTGTAGCCAACACTGATCCTTCAAATAAACCTGGCGCTCACTGGGTTGCATTTTACTTTGATAATAACAACAAAGGAGAGTTTTTATACTCTGTACATGAAATGTACAGAAGTATATTAGGTTTGCGGGAGCTGAAAAATGTAACAGGCAGAAGGAGGCGTGGAAGACCCCACAAAGTATATATATTCTTGATCAGCATGACGAGACGAGTCGATCTAGCCCTGTCTGTCTGTCTGTCCGTCTGTCCGTCCGTATGAACACCTTGATCTCAGAGACTATAAGAGATAGAGACACCAAATTTTCCACAAAGATGCCTTATGTGTGTATTCTATACGAGTTTGTTTTATTTTTTTTTGATTTACCACCCCACTTCCCCCCTATGGGGGTTTTCCCGATTTTCCATTCGTATAATCGCCATAAATATATTTGCTGCTGCAGCGCTGCTCAAGCGCTGCCCGCGGCTGTTGTTGATGTTGCTGTTTGGTTGACTGCGAAAATGCTTACACAGACACAAATAGACGCGCATAAACATACACACACTCACATAGACGCAATTGCTTTGTATATGTGCAATTATACACCCTTTACGTGAGTTGGAATACCAAAAGAGGTAAAATCGATCAAAAAATTTTTTTTGATTCTCTTACTTTTTTAATTTCTATAATTATTCTAAACATATGTACAGAGTATTTCAAAGTCGGGACACCCGACTTTAGCTTTTTTACTTGTTTTATTCTTTTTTTATGCACCGAGCTGTGAGCTTATAATAACGATCCATTAGATTTACCGCCTCCTTCGTTAAAAGTGGATCAGCATGACAAAAGCAAGTGTCTGGTCCAGCATCTACCTTATCATTTGACCAGGGACATGTTTCCAAATGTGTTCCAAACCGTGAGGTTATGAATCGAGATTGATTCATTTCATCAAGCATCTGTTTAAGATTTTGCAGTCGCTTATAATGTTCACGAAAATCATGTCCTCGTACTGATTTAGAAATACTTCGATTTGCTTTGTCACCATTTTATAGAAGTTCATAATTATTTGTTCAAAAGTTTTTTTTATTTTGCTGCCATTTTTTTGTGTAGTGGAGATGCTGGCGATCAGAATAAGACTATGATTTTGATGCATTAAAATATCCTCCTTTATACTTGCAGTTATGTGCATACTGCTTATATATTTTTGTTTGTTTCATCGCCTTCGTTTTTACATATGAATTCAAAACGCGCTGGACTATATCTGGTCTTCTCTTTTCCTTTATATACAATTTGGAAGATACCGTTTTACTTCAGTTTTTTATAAGGATTTTTGGTCGAAAATTTTTTTATATAGATTTTAGGAAGGAATATCCAAAGGCATTTTTCATCCCTTTCCTTTAAGTATAAAGCAATTTTATCTCCAAACTCTGTATGCTTTAATTTACAGTCAATGACATCATAGACCACTCCCTCTGAAAGATTTTCAACTTTGGTATACCCCTGTCCAGTGGAACAGTGTGCATTGCTTAAGTGTTCAACAAATGACTGAAAAATCAAAATACCATATACAAATACATGTTCAATGTATTAATTTGTACACAGCTACATACCATTTTATTGGATTTTATTTATATTTTCTTTGGGGAGATTAAGTGTCTTGCTTCCACTCACATGTTTTAAAGACTGCATATTATGATCATATGTCCTTTATTTATATATGTATTTTTGAAAACGAAAATGAATACGAAGACACGCCTTTTTCATTTTTTTTTTTTTTTGTACATAATATATTTAATATCAAATTTATTCCATTGGCTAGTTACATTCAGTAGATATGTTTACCTTCCCACTCCTTTTTCTTTTTTCATCTCTGTCTTACGCCTAAGAAAGTAAGGTTAAGTACCAGTATAATAAGAGTTGCATTCAAATCATTACAATTTGGGAAACATAATAACAAAATGAAGAAGTTTGAATGTGTTCTATGTCCATTTGACAAATTTTTTGAAACAAAATATGGTTTAAAAAAGCATGTGCTTAAGAAACATACTTGTAACTTCAGTTATATCAAGGCTCGCTCGTACCCTTATGAACAAGTAAGAACTGCAAAAACATTTTTTGTCTTCTTATTTATTTATCATTTTTCAATTTCCGACACAATTCCATTAGTTAAATCAAAGGAAATATAGCGTGAACTAACAAAAAGGAAATAAATACAATTTGTAAAAAAATTTAATAAAAATATATTATAATAGTATTTTGTTATATTTTTTATTCAATGTGTTGGATTAATTCAGTTTATTCAAATTTACGATGTTACTTATGTTTATTGCAAATAACAATATTTTACAAAATCTGTTTAATTCAAATTTCACTCAGTGTCCTCCTTCTTTGGCTGGTCAATATCAATTGACCTCTTACTTCCCTGTAATTCGTTATTATCGATTACTTTTTACTACTTCGCTATTCGGTCACTACTTAATTATTGTTAGTGATTAGGGGTGTTCCTACTATCACCCATTCCTACAACTCGGCCATCCTGACCATAAGATCGTCCTCGATCACAAATACATAAAAGTGTTACTATTATTTACATAAATTATAAAAGGTTAGACTTATGAAAACAGAGACAAAAAATTCGGATCTTAAACTAATCAGATAATGTTATTTTAATCAGGGTAATCTTCACATTGAATGCGCCAATCTGCCCATTTTCGCAATCGGCTCGCCTCTACAATACCATCATAAGGGATCTGACTTATTTGGCAATTTTCAACGTCACTTATAATATATCTGTCATTGGGCAGCTTTTTCTTTACTTTAAAAGGGCCTTTATATTTTGGAATAGATTTCTTATTTGTACCAATTGCAGTGTCAATGTTCCGCATTACA
Organism: Scaptodrosophila lebanonensis; assembly: GCF_003285725.1. NCBI lineage: Eukaryota > Metazoa > Arthropoda > Insecta > Diptera > Drosophilidae > Scaptodrosophila > Scaptodrosophila lebanonensis. The sequence goes on along the minus strand of NW_022060750.1, from coordinate 660,882 downwards.
ACGAAGTCGCCTTCAGAATATTGTATGTGAGGCTTATGTTTTTTCTCATAATATTCAGTGCTCTTCTTCTGGCAATGTTCAATTTTATCTGCAGCTGTTTTGCGTATCGTATCTAAATTTCTATCAAATTCTAACTCACATTTATCATTTAAGTACTCTGTTAACGCATCAATGTCACACCCTCTTTGCTGAACTCCAAATAATAATCTAGATGGTGATTCACCAGTTACTGAATGTACCGAATTATTTATTGCATATTCTACTCTAAATAGAAATTTACTCCAATCAGCATGTTGAACTGGCTCACTTATTTTAGCTGGCATTGCTTTTAATATTCTGTTGACACGTTCAACCTGACCGTTCGCTTGAGGTGAGGCTGTAGCTACCTTAATGTGCTCTATGTTATTATCAAGCAGAAATTTCCCAAATTCTAAGGAAGTGAAACATGTACCTCTATCGCTAATAATTCTACGCGGACGACTATAATTTTCAAAATATTTTGCTAAACATGCGCAGACTTCTTTTGTACTAGTTGTATTCGCTGAATATAATTTAACAAATTTAGTGAATCCGTCTATTACAACCAATATATGTTTCTACTTTGATATAATGGAAGGAAGGGGTCCAAAATGGTCTATTTGCAAGGTATCGAAAGGGATAGGGCGTTTACGAATACTGTGCAATGTTCTATTGTTTGCGTGAATCGGGACTGTAAACATAATACACTTTAAACAATTCTGAATAAAGGAATCAACTTTTGTTCTCATATTTGGGAACCAATAATGTTTTCCAAGTTCTTTTATACATTTCTCAGTTCCTAAGTGGCATAACTTTTCATGAACAATTCTAATAAGGTTTGTTTCTATTTCTTCTGGCACATATAGTAATTGGGAATTATTCTCTCCTTTCCTATATACGATGCCATCATCTAAAATGAATTGTTGAACTGGTCCACTTTCTAGTTTATCTTTTAATTTGATTATTTCACTGTCTCTATTCTGAGTTATTTGAAACTGGAAATTAATATCATCACTATCAATTACAGAGACAATTTGGTCCTTATTTGCATTTTCATTAATATATACTAAAGGCTCATTTAAATTCCTGACATAGGGTTGGATATCTACTAAGAGCGTCTACATGTGTCATATGCTTACTGCTACGGTGCTCGATAGTATAGTTGTAATTTTCAAGCTCTAGAGCCCATCTGGCTATTCTGGCATTAATGCTCTTTCGATTCAGGGTCAATGCCAATGAATTGCAATCTGTTATAATTTTGAAAGGAATCCCTTCCAAATAAATCCTAAACTTGTTAAGTGAATATATAATAGCTAGGGTGTCTAATTTGAAACTATGGTATCTTTTCTCTGCGGCAGTCGTCGTTTGTGAAAAATGAGAAATAGGATGAAATTTATTATCATCGCCTCTCTGTAACATTATACCACCAAATCCTTCTGCGCGTGCGTCACAATGAAGTTCTGTTTCTCGATTGGGATTGTACAATGCTAAAATAGGTTCGGAGGTCAATCGCTCGCGAAGGTATTCAAAAATCTTAATGCAATGATCATTAAGCTCAAACTTTATTTCTGGCTTTGTTAACTCTTTCAATGGTTTGGTTATTTTTGAAAAGGCTGGAATAAAACGTCTGAAGTAAGAAAATAGTCCTAAGCACTTTTGCATTTCAATATAATTCTTTGGTCTAGGTAAATGTCTAATAGTTTCAATATGCTCACTGTTGGGTCGAATTCCGTTACTGGACACTGTATATCCCAAGAACTCAATATTACTATAACATAGTTGACATTTGCTAGGTTTGATTTCTAGTCTATATCCTTCCAATAGTTTTAATACATTGTCCAAGACTATAATATGTTCCTCTAATGTCTTTGACCCTATTGCAATATCGTCCATATATACTGTGACACTACCTTCCTTAATAAATGGTTGTAATATAAAATTAATAAAACGTTGAAAAACTGCTGGTGCGTTCGTTAACCCGAATGGCATTCGCTTGTATTCATATTGACCACTAGGTGTTACAAAAGATGTGTATGGTATTGAACTCTCAGCAACCTTAATCTGGTGAAAGCCACTCTTTAAATCTAGTATGGAGAAATAATTATTGCCTTCCAGACGCTCTAAGCAGTCATTAATAAGTGGCAATGGGTATCCATCGCGAATGGTGATTTTATTTAACTGCCTGTAATCAACACATAGTCGCTTTTCTCCTCCCTTTTTCTTAATAAGTACTATAGCTGAAGTGTAAGGAGAATCGCTAGGTCTAACATGCCCTTTTTTCAATAAGTCTTCTACCATACCCTTTTTTCTTGATAAGAAAGTCTCCTAGGGTATGAATGAATTGGGTTCTCTGACTTTAACTTAATTTTCATTTCATAATTATGTTTGATTGGAGGAATATCTGACATATTTTCATAGTTTGTGACAAACAAGTTGTGGATTTGATTTTGGTAAAATTTACTTAACTTCGGGTTTATATTATATACGAAGTTTTCGGAGATATCAAATATATGGTCTATCAATTACGTGGCATTCATTTAAGATCTGAGCATTACTTTGTAATGGGGTATTGTACAAAATCGGTTCGCTATTACACGATTGTTTACTGGGCAGTGGTTGCTCACTGTTGCTACAATTCGATGATTCACTGTACAGTAACTGGTTATTACAATTCAATGATTCGCTACCAGCTTTTATGGAAGATACAACTAAATTCATTTTTATTGTTTCAATAAAAGTTAATACTAATCCAAATGAATTCAAACAATTTCTGCCCAGGAGCACTTCAGTTGCTATGTAATTATCTGGGGTGACATAAAGAATAATATTTTTCATAATATTGTTAAATTCTAAATTAACGCATATTTTTCCAAAAGCCTGCAATCTGGATCCATTGACACTGCAAAAGCTAATAGGCTGCAATAGTTCACTTAATGTAGTGTAAGGCACTGCCGATCGTCGAATTATGCTAATTACGCTGCCAGTATCAAATAAAGCAGATAGGATAGATGTATTGACGCATTACAATTGTAAAAATGTACCCTTACCTTATTTATATATGGAACATAATATTGATTAGTGCCCCCCATTTCATCATTCTTCAGCAAGTTGTCATCTGCTGCTCCGACCAGTCTCGATGTCTTCATTGGCTGCACTGTGCAGTCTTTAATCATGTGTTGCTGAGATCCACAACGGAAGCATGAGCCCTTCGCGCGCTTTCTTGCAGCGCATGATGATGAGTGTATAATCATAAGCTTTTTTATGATTCCAAATATGCGAAATTATGTTGGCGAAATATTTGCAAAATAAGCGAAACGAAATTGTTCAATTTAAAAGAGGTGCACAAATGTTTATTTTGCATAGGTAGCGATCGCCGAGATTTACAAAGTTTATGCTGGTAGACGGAAAGCTAAGCTTCTCCGTACCAGATGCGATAACGAAAAACGAACTTGACTTGCAGAGTTAGCGACAATAACTAGTACATATGTGGCGGCTGCGCAGCAGCCTATGCAAATTTATGGCAACAAAAGGAAACGTTAAGTGCTCGGCTTGCTATGCAAAGCAAGCGACAAGAAAACGAGCACTTTGCATTGAGTTATTTACGTTACTTATTAACTATGATGTGCTGCTGGTTTTGGCTGTTTTTGGCCGGATGACCAAACATACTCCCCCTGTTGAAGAACCAGGGTCTTCAACAACATCTTGTTTCGGCAGCGGGCATAATTTGCGAACGGCTCGCCGAATGGTTCCAGTGGAAGTCCTCAATTCTGCAACTCTCGACACGCCATCTGCGCCGCTGATGAGGCTGACCACCCTTGCTAATGGCCATTTGAGGGGCGGCAAATTCTCGTCCTTGACCAGAACGACATCATCAATGGAGAGTCCAGGCTGCGACACTCGCCATTTTGAGCGCTGTTGAAGAAGCGTCAAGTATTCTTCACGCCAGCGAGCCCAAAATATCTGCTGGTAGTACGTCACGCGCTGCCATCGATCCAGCCGATTGAAATTGAGCTTCGTCAGATCAGGCTCAACGTACGTTGACAGCGGAGCAGCACCAAGAAAATGAGCTGGAGTCAAGACATCGAGATCTGCTGGATGTTCTGAAAGGGATAACAATGGGCGAGAATTAATAATTGCCCCGATATGGCATACAAGCGTGCGCAGTTCATCAAATTCGAGCAGCGATAGTCCGACGGATCTGTAGAAATGATGCTTGGCAGTCTTTACAGCCGCTTCCCATAGACCACCAAAGTGAGGCGAGCGCGGCGGAATGAAACGCCAATCAATACAGTCAGCAAGGCAAAATTCTTGCACAGCCTGCAGGTGCTCGCTGGATTCAAAAAGACGCTTTAGCTCAGCCATCTCGTTCCGTGCGCCAACGAAATTTGTAGCGTTGTCAGACCAGATCCTCGTAGGTCGACAGCGCGTCAAAATAAAGCGTTTAAGTGCATTTAAGAATGCTCCGGTGGTTAAATCCTTCACCAACTCCAAATGCACAGCCTTGGTGGCGAAGCAAATGAAAATGCAAATATAGCATTTTATTGGTGCCTTATTGCGGACCTCGCTTTTGTAGAAAAACGGCCCACAAAAATCCACACCAGTGACCATAAAGGTATGTGAAGCATCAACTCGATCCTTTGGCAGGTCAGCCATAACATGCTCCACAAGACGAGGCTTGGCTCGAAAACAAATGGTGCATTTGCTGACTACGCTGCACACTGTTTTCCGACCGCCAATTGGCCAATACTGCAACCGAATTGAGGCCAGCAATGCACGAGGTCCAGAATGCAGATTACGGACATGGTAGTGCATAATGACTGAACGCGTGACTGGATGACGCCTTGGAAGTATAATTGGATGCTGGGCTTCAAAGTCGAGCGCAGAGTTACTTAGACGGCCACCAACGCGCATCAATCCAGAGCTGTCGAGAAACGGAGATAAAGAAAGACAGGAGCTAGACGATTTCAAAGTGTGTCCGGCCTGCAAGGTCTTGTATTCGTCCCGAAGCGTAGACATTTGAATTGAGCGCATCAACAGCAGTGTACCATGACGGATGCAGTCCACCGATAGCCCAGGAATTCGTACACGGTGCAGGAACTTGTATACATATGCAAACACGCGCTGCAGCTTTCCAAATGTGTTAACATATTTGCATTGCTGTGCAATGTCTTCGCACAGTGTGGTGCTTACAAACACTTTAGAGCGCTGCTCAGGAAGCGACGAGACGGAATTGCAAGACTCTGGCCAAGAAGATTTATCTTTCGTCAGAAATGCGGGACCATGTAGCCACAAGTTGGACTGGACTAATTCGCTGGGCAAAGCTCCACGTGAAAGTATGTCCGCAGGATTTAAATCGGTTGGAATATATCGCCATTCCATGCCAGAGGTCAACTCTTGAATAGTTGCGATGCGATTGGAAACGAAAATTTGAAACCTGGATGGCTCGCTGCGAATCCAAGATAGCGCTACTGCAGAATCAGACCAACAATAAAACTTGCAGTCGAATAACTCCATACGAGATATTTCGTTTATGAGTTGTGCCAGCAAAACGGCTCCGCACAACTCTAGTCGGGGCACGGTCAACGATTTGAGCGGCGCCACACGAGATCTGGAACACAGCAGCTCCGCACGAGATTGGCCTTGCGTGGTCGAAATGATGTACACGCAAGCTCCATAGGCATCTATGCTGGCATCACTAAAACCATGCACTTCAATGGAAACACCAACAGAAAGTGCAAGCCTTGGAAATTTCAGCTGCTTTGTGCGCTCAAAATCTGCAATAAGATTATGCCAAGATGTTGTCAATGATGCTGAAAGGCTTTCATCCCAATCAAGCCTTTCTCTCCAAAGCGCCTGCAGGAATATCTTAGCCTTTGCGATTACTGGTCCAATAAGGCCAAGCGGATCATAAAATCTGGCAATAGTTGACAAAACAGTGCGCTTGCAAATTCGACCAGATGTCAATGCTGGCAGAAACGTGAAAATGAATAAATCCGTCGCAGGATCCCACGACAGTCCTAGAGTTTTTGTTATGTCGCTGCCATCATCAAACTTAACTAGAGTTTCTTTGTCTTCTTCCGGAACTTGTTTGAGCACATCAGGATTGCTGGAGCACCACTTCCTTAGCTTGAAATTAGCCTTGGCAAGTAGCCCTGTGGTTTGTCTCATAATTTCTATGACTTCGTTTGTAGAAGCACCACCAGTGATTAAATCATCAACATAAAAATCGCGGCGCAAGATATCGGAGCCAATAGGAAATAGCTCATGCTCATCTTCAGCCAGCTGATGCATAGTGCGAACGGAGAGAAACGAGGCAGGCTTTGTACCGTAAGTGACGGTATCAAGACGGAAAACTTGAATAGGCTTTTGAGGCGAGTCACGCCATAGAATGCATTGAAAATAGCTATCCGGATTTGATACTCGCACGCAGCGGTACATCTTGCAGATGTCTCCTGTTAAAGCGATAGGAAACGTGCGAAATCGAAGAAGCGTGTTTGCGAGCTTTGACTGAATGGAAGGACCAGCCATTAGGATGTCATTTAAAGAATGACCAGAGGATGTGGATGCGGAACCGTCAAACACGACTCTCAACTTTGTCGTTGTGCTGTCCTCCTTCAGAACGCAATGGTGCGGCAGGAAATACTTGCACAAATTTAGCGAAACTGGCGATACAAGCGACATATGACCCAACTCTAAATACTCCTTAATGAATGCAGAGTACTGTGCTTTGAGAAGTGGATTGCGTTCTAACTTTCGCTCCAAGTTTATGAACCGACGATAGGCTTGCGTATAGGAATCGCCAAGCAGATCTGTGCTGAGCTTTACAGGCAATCGGACGGAATACTCGCCAGTACGCAGGCGCCTGTAATTAGCCTTGAAATGCTCCTCGCAGTCGAACTCTTCTTTGGTGAGTTTTACAGCCGGATCGACACCACTTTCGAGTTCCCAAAAAGAGCGAACCATCTGCTCGATTCGTGTATTGCAATCCTGTGTAGACGGAGACTTGGATGCAACCAAAGCAGATTTCTGACGCTGCGAGCCACCTCCAGTAACTATCCAGCCCAAACGAGTCTTTTGCAGAAGTGGCAGGCCATCAGCCAGTTTAATCTGACCTACGCACAACAACTCGTAGAATACATTGGCACCGATAAGCATATCAATTTGCTGTGGCTTGAAGAACGCCGGATCAGCTAAGCGGACATTGCTTGGTATATCCCAATGAGATATGTCAACCGTGAAATTTGGTTGGTTCTCAGTAATGGAAGGAGCGACCAAAGCAGTAATATTTGCGGAATAGTCAGTGACCAATGATTGCAAGCATAAGTGCACAGTGCAACCATCAGACTTGAAACTGACGTCACCAAGACCAGACACAGAGGCCGACGACTTGGTCTTTCGAAGTTGGAGCCGGTGAGCGAATCGCGAAGTTATTATGTGCAACTGTGATCCGGAATCGAGCAGTGCACGGCAGGGTACCCAAGTCCCGGCGCGATTTTGAATGCTGATGACAGCGGTGGCCAAGAGCACAACATCTGAGCCGAGATTTTGGGCAGGCAATGAAGCAAGCGATGATGGCGAAACAGCTGCGAGAGCGCTACGTGGCAGTAACAATGAAGACGGCCGCGAGTGTAAGTCAGAAGCGGACGATTGCTCAGGCATCAAATTTACGGCAGCTGAATTATTAAAATGCAATAAACTGTGATGTTTGGCACCACAGGTTCTGCACGATCCAGAATTGCAAGTTCTCATTCTGTGTCCCTTTCTAAGACAATTTATACACAGAGAGAGGCGTTTCGCTTCCTTTAAACGAAGTACAGGCGACAAATTACCAAAAAGTGGGCAACTGTATATTTCGTGTGCATTTATGTCACAAAACAGACAACCATTTGCGGATGGGTTAGTGGCGACAAACGAGCGTTTGGTGTTAGTGTTTTTGTTCTTTCCCACCTGATAATTCGACGAATATGATGCCATTGCATGCTCGATGTTTTCCAATTTTTGGCACCTGCTATCCAAGAACGTCGCAAATTGCTCCCACGACGGTATAACGTTTAATGGGGCGGCTTCCTCCCACTTTGCCTGCGTCGCAGCATCCACCTTGCCCAAAATTGTCTGAACGACGATGCTGCCAGCTACATCTTGCATATTGCCCAAACTCAACAGTGCACGCATATTTGCGTTGACTTTGTCGGACAACTCTCGCAGCTTGCTTGTAGTTTCAGCCTTTTTAATGCCCAAAATCTCGGAGATGTGTGCCTGGAAAATAAGACGCTTATTGTTAAACCGCTTGTCGAGTAGGTCTAACGCCACTGAATAATTTGCACCACTTATCTCAAGCGCACGAATCGTGCCCAACGCAGATCCTCTTAAGCTTGACCTCAAATGCTGCAACTTTTCCACATCGGAGAGATCTGGATCCTTGGCGATCACTGATGTGAACATCGAAGCGAAATCTGCATATTCAGTATATCCACCACTGAATGTAGGCAACTTAAGCTCAGGCAAACGAGACCGAGTTATCACAATGGTAGACTGATCATCTTGCCGAAGCGTCGAACACGGCGGCGCGCCAGATTGCATCCTTTGTATTGCATTTAGCAGGCGGCCCTCCAAGCAGACCACCAGCTCAGCAAAGTTGCAGCGCAAACTGCTGCCAATCTCGTCAAAGTCCAGCTCCTCTAATTTGTCATGCACCAAATTAAAAGAGGCCTGAATACTTTGCAGCATTTCCACACGTTTTCGCAGCTCACTTTCTGAAATATTGTCAATTTCACAATCATTTATTTTATTTTGAATAGAAAGCGCCCACGCATATAATGATTGCGCCTTGCGCTTATAAAACTCAACACTATTGCTCGTAGCTTGCACTGCATTGCCCACAGCTGTTGACGTCGAAGCTGTTGGCGCAAGCGTCGCTGCATCAGCTACGTCAGCAGCAGCTGATGCGACAGCTTGGAAGGCGCGCATTTGACCGTCGCTCTCAGACATTGTGAACGCGAGAGAGAACCGAAAACCGAAAATAGCAGAGATAAATGACGCGCGCGAATAACTGTTTTATCTGCTGATGTTCGTTGCCCTCAAAAACGTCGCTTCACACGGCTGCTTATTGGCGGTACAGTAGGCACTATGAACTTATATTTTTGCACTTATGTACTTGAATATTTTTTGTGTACAATGAGCTCAATTATGTACGCTTTTGTTTTTTAACGCGATTAAGCAAGGTTTTGTGGAATTATTAATCACGTCGGGGTCACCAAAATGTATAATCATAAGCTTTTTTATGATTCCAAATATGCGAAATTATGTTGGCGAAATATTTGCAAAATAAGCGAAACGAAATTGTTCAATTTAAAAGAGGTGCACAAATGTTTATTTTGCATAGGTAGCGATCGCCGAGATTTACAAAGTTTATGCTGGTAGACGGAAAGCTAAGCTTCTCCGTACCAGATGCGATAACGAAAAACGAACTTGACTTGCAGAGTTAGCGACAATAACTAGTACATATGTGGCGGCTGCGCAGCAGCCTATGCAAATTTATGGCAACAAAAGGAAACGTTAAGTGCTCGGCTTGCTATGCAAAGCAAGCGACAAGAAAACGAGCACTTTGCATTGAGTTATTTACGTTACTTATTAACTATGATGTGCTGCTGGTTTTGGCTGTTTTTGGCCGGATGACCAAACAATGAGTAATGTACATATCTTGAGCAATTAAAGCAACGCACACCTCTGTTATCATCAAGCGGTGTTGCTTCCTTGCTCTTTTTATGTAGAGCACCATATTTGTGGGAAAGCTCCTTAAGATCGTCAATAGTTTTGGCTGAATATAATACGGCAATGCTGGGAGAGCTATCGCAGAACCCATCGATGATAAATTGTACTGCGACTTCTTCATTAATGATTGCGCGTGCAGCAATTTCTTCCATCTGGAGTATGTATCCCATTATTGTCATTTTCTTCGCAATGAATTTTGTTTCTTTTAGAAGCAATATAATGTCCGCTGCAGAATTATTATGACCAAAAGTCTTGAGAAAATTTTTCTTGAATTTATTAAAACTAGTGGACCGATCGACGCGCAGAAATAATTCGGCCTCTGAATTCATTTTCATCAGCGTACGTGCGCAACGTAGCTTAAATGCGTCATTGTTATCAATATCATTGCAAGTGCGTTCGAAATTTAAAAGCCACTTGTGCGCATCATAATTATTGGCGTCTGAGAATGGGACAATAGAATCCTTGACGATATCAAAGTCACCTGCGGAGTTCTCGTTGCTGGACATAAGTTCAGCCAGCATTTGTTTCTTCTGAGCTACACGAATTGCGGCGTCAATCAACTCTTCTTCTAATTTCATGGCCGCCATTTTTAAGACTCCCGCGGCCAATTCTGACGACACAACCAATTTGCGCGTTTCTTCTATCAATGTATTAGAGTTTTCATTCTCTCCAATTTAAAAAACATTTGGGCAATTGTTGTCAATAGCAAACCTCTGCAATTGTCGTAAGCTCGCACCATGATGTGTATTTGGCGTGTAATCCCACTTCTGATGTTGTTGGATTAATTCAGTTTATTCAAATTTACGATGTTACTTATGTTTATTGCAAATAACAATCTTTTACAAAATCCGTTTAATTCAAATTTCACTCAGCGTCCTCCTTCTTTGGCAGGTCAATATCAATTGACCCCTTACTTCCCTGTAATTCGTTATTATCGATTATCGATTATTTATTACTACTTCGCTATTCGGTCACTACTTAATTATTGTTAGTGATTGGGGGTGTTCCTACTATCACCCATTCCTACAAATGTATATGTTTTTAAATTTCTAGTCTATAGATGTTTTGCAACTAAAATTAGTATTTCATCGTCTTCGTCAGGCATAGCTAGGGGAGCTTCTTTTTCCATTGCGAGTAGTAACATCGTGTCGTCTTCATGTGGCATTAATTCTGCAATCAAGTCCTGTTGCTTATTATTTTGAGGAATAGGCTGGCCATTAGGTTTCTTCGACTTTTTCTTTGCTTTAAGATCTGCATCAATCTCCATAACTCGTCTATGGAAGTCTGGCACTCCCAATTGATTATTAGGCATATTATTATCATAATATTTCTGTGCTTCCTCTTCCAAGGCTGAGTAGTCCACCTCAATCATTTCACTTGCTGTGGGTGAAAACTGCCAAGCGGGCAACATCTCATTATAATGTTTTTATATATAGAGTCACCTCTAGTCTAGTCGACCTCTCCCAAAGATTCTATTAGGGAGTCTGTGGTGATTACTCTTCTGAGAGGAGGAGCAGCATCTTCATCTTCATTGGTAAAAATCATTTCCAAGCTCTCATCAAGTTGTGTTGATGACTGAGGGGGGTCAAACGTGGAGTATGAAATGGTGGTATTGCATTGATCACAAACAACTTCTAATGCCATTTTTGTATTGGTTTTTTATTTTTTTTAAATGTTAACAATTTTAAACACAACTTTTGTTTTATTTTTCTCACTGAATCACGTTAACGCTTCTGCAGATTTGCAGATTTTTTTTTGTTTTTGCTTGAACAAAATAAAATTGCACTGGAATTGTTTATATTTATTTTTAAAACTTGAAAAAAACGTTGAGTGTTGTAGCGCACTGCTTACAGTAAACTGCAAAGGAACCGGAGTCGTTCCTTGCGTTTTATTCAGTAGCAGGTAAGAAGCAATGGACTTAGAAGGGCGGTGTTCTTTTTTTCTTTCATATATATTTTTCCCAAACTCAAAAATCATAAACTCATCATTGTATGGTCTGTCAATTTCAGAGACAGTTAAAACACTTGACCATTTTCAAATCAACCCAAAGAAAAGTCATAAATAACTCTGCAGGTATTGAAACACATTGTGTGTTCAAGCAGTAAACAGCTAACAGCTGAAGCTCCAAGTAGTATAGATATAGGAAAGCAACCTTTAAATGCGTTAAGACAAACTGTGAAGATTGAAATCAGTAAGCATATTTACCAAGTTAATTTTATTTATTACGTTAATAAAGATTACAAAACTCAATCATCCCGAAGGGTTCGCTAACTTCTTCGAAGTGCTCGAATCGCATCAAAAGTAGTATAGATATGGTGTAGTTAGGATAGAAAAGCCTAGGGACCATCTCCTTAATGCCATTGTCTGCAATCATCATTGGTTTCTCCCTTTGTTACTTTCTTAGCACAGGCATTTTCTGTATGGGTGTCACTGCCACACAAGTTGAAATAAACGAGTTTGGTGTAACCATCTCTTGAGGGGATTTTCTTAAAAATTGTATCCATGTTTTTTTTTTTCTAATTGATGTATTCGTACTTCAATGCTTTATGCACTAGTGCAGCAGATTAACTAACGCTTATTATTAACTTTCAAAAATATATAAACATTGTCTTGACCAAAAAACCAATGAACTATCCATGCCCAAAAAAATATTTCAACGCCAGGCCGATTTGGGTTTTATTTAAAATGTATCTGTTTTTCAAAAAAAAAAAAATGTTTACAATTGGTTGTCGCCTTAGCCAACAAACTGTCTGTGGTATAATATTGTGGATGCGATTCAAAATATTTTTACCAATTGGTATTGAGCTGTATGTGATATTTCCTCATACAAGTTCAAGCAATTAGGTTAGTGGATAGGATCATGCTCGTACCTAAAAATAGAATGTACATATTTCGACTTGTAAATATTTCTTTATGTATTGAGGTTGATATATTCCCCATACAAGTTAAACTAATTGGGGTATTGCTTTGGTTCATGAGCCAACTTAGAAATATTACGTAATCGGATCAGTGATTCGGATCCTTTAGTAAGTTGGAGTTGAGTTGCGTAAGATATTTAATTAGACTCGAATTGGATTTCCAGTTGGAAGTGAAATATGGTAAGATACTTTAGATAGAATACTTGAGTATGCAGTTTTAGAATAGATGATAGAATACTTGAGTATGCAGCTACCAACACAAATACTCAAAAGGCCCTCAGTTATTGTAGCCAACACTGATCCTTCAAATAAACCTGGCGCTCACTGGGTTGCATTTTACTTTGATAATAAAAACAAAGGAGAGTTTTTATACTCTGTACATGAAATGTACAGAAGTATATTAGGTTTGCGGGAGCTGAAAAATGTAACAGGCAGAAGGAGGCGTGGAAGACCCCACAAAGTATATATATTCTTGATCAGCATGACGAGACGAGTCGATCTAGCCCTGTCTGTCTGTCTGTCCGTCTGTCCGTCCGTATGAACACCTTGATCTCAGAGACTATAAGAGATAGAGACACCAAATTTTCCACAAAGATGCCTTATGTGTGTATTCTATACGAGTTTGTTTTATTTTTTTTTGATTTACCACCCCACTTCCCCCCTATGGGGGTTTTCCCGATTTTCCATTCGTATAATCGCCATAAATATATTTGCTGCTGCAGCGCTGCTCAAGCGCTGCCCGCGGCTGTTGTTGATGTTGCTGTTTGGTTGACTGCGAAAATGCTTACACAGACACAAATAGACGCGCATAAACATACACACACTCACATAGACGCAATTGCTTTGTATATGTGCAATTATACACCCTTTACGTGAGTTGGAATACCAAAAGAGGTAAAATCGATCAAAAAATTTTTTTTGATTCTCTTACTTTTTTAATTTCTATAATTATTCTAAACATATGTACAGAGTATTTCAAAGTCGGGACACCCGACTTTAGCTTTTTTACTTGTTTTATTCTTTTTTTATGCACCGAGCTGTGAGCTTATAATAACGATCCATTAGATTTACCGCCTCCTTCGTTAAAAGTGGATCAGCATGACAAAAGCAAGTGTCTGGTCCAGCATCTACCTTATCATTTGACCAGGGACATGTTTCCAAATGTGTTCCAAACCGTGAGGTTATGAATCGAGATTGATTCATTTCATCAAGCATCTGTTTAAGATTTTGCAGTCGCTTATAATGTTCACGAAAATCATGTCCTCGTACTGATTTAGAAATACTTCGATTTGCTTTGTCACCATTTTATAGAAGTTCATAATTATTTGTTCAAAAGTTTTTTTTATTTTGCTGCCATTTTTTTGTGTAGTGGAGATGCTGGCGATCAGAATAAGACTATGATTTTGATGCATTAAAATATCCTCCTTTATACTTGCAGTTATGTGCATACTGCTTATATATTTTTGTTTGTTTCATCGCCTTCGTTTTTACATATGAATTCAAAACGCGCTGGACTATATCTGGTCTTCTCTTTTCCTTTATATACAATTTGGAAGATACCGTTTTACTTCAGTTTTTTATAAGGATTTTTGGTCGAAAATTTTTGTACATAGATTTTAGGAAGGAATATCCAAAGGCATTTTTCATCCCTTTCCTTTAAGTATAAAGCAATTTTATCTCCAAACTCTGTATGCTTTAATTTACAGTCAATGATATCATAGACCACTCCCTCCGAAAGATTTTCAACTTTGGTATACCCCTGTCCCGTGGAACAGTGTGCATTGTTTAAGTGTTCAACAAATGACTGAAAAATCAAAATACCATATACAAATACATGTTCAATGTATTAATTTGTACACAGCTACATACCATTTTATTGGTTTTTATTTATATTTTCTTTGGGGAGATTAAGTGTCTTGCTTCCACTCACATGTTTTAAAGACTGCATATTATGATCATATGTCCTTTATTTATATATGTATTTTTGAAAACGAAAATGAATACGAAGACACGCCTTTTTCATTTTTTTTTTTTTTTTGTACATAATATATTTAATATCAAATTTATTCCATTGGCTAGTTACATTCAGTAGATATGTTTACCTTCCCACTCCTTTTTCTTTTTTCATCTCTGTCTTACGCCTAAGAAAGTAAGGTTAAGTACCAGTATAATAAGAGTTGCATTCAAATCATTACAATTTGGGAAACATAATAACAAAATGAAGAAGTTTGAATGTGTTCTATGTCCATTTGACAAATTTTTTGAAACAAAATATGGTTTAAAAAAGCATGTGCTTAAGAAACATACTTGTAACTTCAGTTATATCAAGGCTCGCTCGTACCCTTATGAACAAGTAAGAACTGCAAAAACATTTTTTGTCTTCTTATTTATTTATCATTTTTCAATTTCCGACACAATTCCATTAGTTAAATCAAAGGAAATATAGCGTGAACTAACAAAAAGGAAATAAATACAATTTGTAAAAAAATTTAATAAAAATATATTATAATAGTATTTTGTTATATTTTTTATTCAATGTGTTGGATTAATTCAGTTTATTCAAATTTACGATGTTACTTATGTTTATTGCAAATAACAATATTTTACAAAATCTGTTTAATTCAAATTTCACTCAGTGTCCTCCTTCTTTGGCTGGTCAATATCAATTGACCTCTTACTTCCCTGTAATTCGTTATTATCGATTACTTTTTACTACTTCGCTATTCGGTCACTACTTAATTATTGTTAGTGATTAGGGGTGTTCCTACTATCACCCATTCCTACAACTCGGCCATCCTGACCATAAAATCGTCCTCGATCACAAATACATAAAAGTGTTACTATTATTTACATAAATTATAAAAGGTTAGACTTATGAAAACAGAGACAAAAAATTCGGATCTTAAACTAATCAGATAATGTTATTTTAATCAGGGTAATCTTCACATTGAATGCGCCAATCTGCCCATTTTCGCAATCGGCTCGCCTCTACAATACCATCATAAGGGATCTGACTTATTTGGCAATTTTCAACGTCACTTATAATATATCTGTCATTGGGCAGCTTTTTCTTTACTTTAAAAGGGCCTTTATATTTTGGAATAGATTTCTTATTTGTACCAATTGCAGTGTCAATGTTCCGCATTACAACGAAGTCGCCTTCAGAATATTGTATGTGAGGCTTATGTTTTTTCTCATAATATTCAGTGCTCTTCTTCTGGCAATGTTCAATTTTATCTGCAGCTGTTTTGCGTATCGTATCTAAATTTCTATCAAATTCTAACTCACATTTATCATTTAAGTACTCTGTTAACGCATCAATGTCACACCCTCTTTGCTGAACTCCAAATAATAATCTAGATGGTGATTCACCAGTTACTGAATGTACCGAATTATTTATTGCATATTCTACTCTAAATAGAAATTTACTCCAATCAGCATGTTGAACTGGCTCACTTATTTTAGCTGGCATTGCTTTTAATATTCTGTTGACACGTTCAACCTGACCGTTCGCTTGAGGTGAGGCTGTAGCTACCTTAATGTGCTCTATGTTATTATCAAGCAGAAATTTCCCAAATTCTAAGGAAGTGAAACATGTACCTCTATCGCTAATAATTCTACGCGGACGACTATAATTTTCAAAATATTTTGCTAAACATGCGCAGACTTCTTTTGTACTAGTTGTATTCGCTGAATATAATTTAACAAATTTAGTGAATCCGTCTATTACAACCAATATATGTTTCTACTTTGATATAATGGAAGGAAGGGGTCCAAAATGGTCTATTTGCAAGGTATCGAAAGGGATAGGGCGTTTACGAATACTGTGCAATGTTCTATTGTTTGCGTGAATCGGGACTGTAAACATAATACACTTTAAACAATTCTGAATAAAGGAATCAACTTTTGTTCTCATATTTGGGAACCAATAATGTTTTCCAAGTTCTTTTATACATTTCTCAGTTCCTAAGTGGCATAACTTTTCATGAACAATTCTAATAAGGTTTGTTTCTATTTCTTCTGGCACATATAGTAATTGGGAATTATTCTCTCCTTTCCTATATACGATGCCATCATCTAAAATGAATTGTTGAACTGGTCCACTTTCTAGTTTATCTTTTAATTTGATTATTTCACTGTCTCTATTCTGAGTTATTTGAAACTGGAAATTAATATCATCACTATCAATTACAGAGACAATTTGGTCCTTATTATTATTATATTGTTATAATTTTGAAAGGAATCCCTTCCAAATAAATCCTAAACTTGTTAAGTGAATATATAATAGCTAGGGTGTCTAATTTGAAACTATGGTATCTTTTCTCTGCGGCAGTCGTCGTTTGTGAAAAATGAGAAATAGGATGAAATTTATTATCATCGCCTCTCTGTAACATTATACCACCAAATCCTTCTGCGCGTGCGTCACAATGAAGTTCTGTTTCTCGATTGGGATTGTACAATGCTAAAATAGGTTCGGAGGTCAATCGCTCGCGAAGGTATTCAAAAATCATAATGCAATGATCATTAAGCTCAAACTTTATTTCTGGCTTTGTTAACTCTTTCAATTGTTTGGTTATTTTTGAAAAGGCTGGAATAAAACGTCTGAAGTAAGAAAATAGTCCTAAGCACTTTTGCATTTCAATATAATTCTTTGGTCTAGGTAAATGTCTAATAGTTTCAATATGCTCACTGTTGGGTCGAATTCCGTTACTGGACACTGTATATCCCAAGAACTCAATATTACTATAACATAGTTGACATTTGCTAGGTTTGATTTCTAGTCTATATCCTTCCAATAGTTTTAATACATTGTCCAAGACTATAATATGTTCCTCTAATGTCTTTGACCCTATTGCAATATCGTCCATATATACTGTGACACTACCTTCCTTAATAAATGGTTGTAATATAAAATTAATAAAACGTTGAAAAACTGCTGGTGCGTTCGTTAACCCGAATGGCATTCGCTTGTATTCATATTGACCACTAGGTGTTACAAAAGATGTGTATGGTATTGAACTCTCAGCAACCTTAATCTGGTGAAAGCCACTCTTTAAATCTAGTATGGAGAAATAATTATTGCCTTCCAGACGCTCTAAGCAGTCATTAATAAGTGGCAATGGGTATCCATCGCGAATGGTGATTTTATTTAACTGCCTGTAATCAACACATAGTCGCTTTTCTCCTCCCTTTTTCTTAATAAGTACTATAGCTGAAGTGTAAGGAGAATCGCTAGGTCTAACATGCCCTTTTTTCAATAAGTCTTCTACCATACCCTTTTTTCTTGATAAGAAAGTCTCCTAGGGTATGAATGAATTGGGTTCTCTGACTTTAACTTAATTTTCATTTCATAATTATGTTTGATTGGAGGAATATCTGACATATTTTCATAGTTTGTGACAAACAAGTTGTGGATTTGATTTTGGTAAAATTTACTTAACTTCGGGTTTATATTATATACGAAGTTTTCGGAGATATCAAATATATGGTCTATCAATTACGTGGCATTCATTTAAGATCTGAGCATTACTTTGTAATGGGGTATTGTACAAAATCGGTTCGCTATTACACGATTGTTTACTGGGCAGTGGTTGCTCACTGTTGCTACAATTCGATGATTCACTGTACAGTAACTGGTTATTACAATTCAATGATTCGCTACCAGCTTTTATGGAAGATACAACTAAATTCATTTTTATTGTTTCAATAAAAGTTAATACTAATCCAAATGAATTGAAACAATTTCTGCCCAGGAGCACTTCAGTTGCTATGTAATTATCTGGGGTGACATAAAGAATAATATTTTTCATAATATTGTTAAATTCTAAATTAACGCATATTTTTCCAAAAGCCTGCAATCTGGATCCATTGACACTGCAAAAGCTAATAGGCTGCAATAGTTCACTTAATGTAGTGTAAGGCACTGCCGATCGTCGAATTATGCTAATTACGCTGCCAGTATCAAATAAAGCAGATAGGATAGATGTATTGACGCATTACAATTGTAAAAATGTACCCTTACCTTATTTATATATGGAACATAATATTGATTAGTGCCCCCCATTTCATCATTCTTCAGCAAGTTGTCATCTGCTGCTCCGACCAGTCTCGATGTCTTCATTGGCTGCACTGTGCAGTCTTTAATCATGTGTTGCTGAGATCCACAACGGAAGCATGAGCCCTTCGCGCGCTTTCTTGCAGCGCATGATGATGAGTAATGTACATATCTTGAGCAATTAAAGCAACGCACACCTCTGTTATCATCAAGCGGTGTTGCTTCCTTGCTCTTTTTATGTAGAGCACCATATTTGTGGGAAAGCTCCTTAAGATCGTCAATAGTTTTGGCTGAATATAATACGGCAATGCTGGGAGAGCTATCGCAGAACCCATCGATGATAAATTGTACTGCGACTTCTTCATTAATGATTGCGCGTGCAGCAATTTCTTCCATCTGGAGTATGTATCCCATTATTGTCATTTTCTTCGCAATGAATTTTGTTTCTTTTAGAAGCAATATAATGTCCGCTGCAGAATTATTATGACCAAAAGTCTTGAGAAAATTTTTCTTGAATTTATTAAAACTAGTGGACCGATCGACGCGCAGAAATAATTCGGCCTCTGAATTCATTTTCATCAGCGTACGTGCGCAACGTAGCTTAAATGCGTCATTGTTATCAATATCATTGCAAGTGCGTTCGAAATTTAAAAGCCACTTGTGCGCATCATAATTATTGGCGTCTGAGAATGGGACAATAGAATCCTTGACGATATCAAAGTCACCTGCGGAGTTCTCGTTGCTGGACATAAGTTCAGCCAGCATTTGTTTCTTCTGAGCTACACGAATTGCGGCGTCAATCAACTCTTCTTCTAATTTCATGGCCGCCCTTTTTAAGACTCCCGCGGCCAATTCTGACGACACAACCAATTTGCGCGTTTCTTCTATCAATGTATTAGAGTTTTCATTCTCTCCAATTTAAAAAACATTTGGGCAATTGTTGTCAATAGCAAACCTCTGCAATTGTCGTAAGCTCGCACCATGATGTGTATTTGGCGTGTAATCCCACTTCTGATGTTGTTGGATTAATTCAGTTTATTCAAATTTACGATGTTACTTATGTTTATTGCAAATAACAATCTTTTACAAAATCCGTTTAATTCAAATTTCACTCAGCGTCCTCCTTCTTTGGCAGGTCAATATCAATTGACCCCTTACTTCCCTGTAATTCGTTATTATCGATTATCGATTATTTATTACTACTTCGCTATTCGGTCACTACTTAATTATTGTTAGTGATTGGGGGTGTTCCTACTATCACCCATTCCTACAAATGTATATGTTTTTAAATTTCTAGTCTATAGATGTTTTGCAACTAAAATTAGTATTTCATCGTCTTCGTCAGGCATAGCTAGGGGAGCTTCTTTTTCCATTGCGAGTAGTAACATCGTGTCGTCTTCATGTGGCATTAATTCTGCAATCAAGTCCTGTTGCTTATTATTTTGAGGAATAGGCTGGCCATTAGGTTTCTTCGACTTTTTCTTTGCTTTAAGATCTGCATCAATCTCCATAACTCGTCTATGGAAGTCTGGCACTCCCAATTGATTATTAGGCATATTATTATCATAATATTTCTGTGCTTCCTCTTCCAAGGCTGAGTAGTCCACCTCAATCATTTCACTTGCTGTGGGTGAAAACTGCCAAGCGGGCAACATCTCATTATAATGTTTTTATATATAGAGTCACCTCTAGTCTAGTCGACCTCTCCCAAAGATTCTATTAGGGAGTCTGTGGTGATTACTCTTCTGAGAGGAGGAGCAGCATCTTCATCTTCATTGGTAAAAATCATTTCCAAGCTCTCATCAAGTTGTGTTGATGACTGAGGGGGGTCAAACGTGGAGTATGAAATGGTGGTATTGCATTGATCACAAACAACTTCTAATGCCATTTTTGTATTGGTTTTTTATTTTTTTTAAATGTTAACAATTTTAAACACAACTTTTGTTTTATTTTTCTCACTGAATCACGTTAACGCTTCTGCAGATTTGCAGATTTTTTTTTGTTTTTGCTTGAACAAAATAAAATTGCACTGGAATTGTTTATATTTATTTTTAAAACTTGAAAAAAACGTTGAGTGTTGTAGCGCACTGCTTACAGTAAACTGCAAAGGAACCGGAGTCGTTCCTTGCGTTTTATTCAGTAGCAGGTAAGAAGCAATGGACTTAGAAGGGCGGTGTTGTTTTTTTCTTTCATATATATTTTTCCCAAACTCAAAAATCATAAACTCATCATTGTATGGTCTGTCAATTTCAGAGACAGTTAAAACACTTGACCATTTTCAAATCAACCCAAAGAAAAGTCATAAATAACTCTGCAGGTATTGAAACACATTGTGTGTTCAAGCAGTAAACAGCTAACAGCTGAAGCTCCAAGTAGTATAGATATAGGAAAGCAACCTTTAAATGCGTTAAGAAAAACTGTGAAGATTGAAATCAGTAAGCATATTTACCAAAACTCAATCATCCCGAAGGGTTCGCTAACTTCTTCGAAGTGCTCGAATCGCATCAAAAGTAGTATAGATATGGTGTAGTTAGGATAGAAAAGCCTAGGGACCATCTCCTTAATGCCATTGCCATTTGTCTGCAATCATCATTGGTTTCTCCCTTTGTTACTTTCTTAGCACAGGCATTTTCTGTATGGGTGTCACTGCCACACAAGTTGAAATAAACGAGTTTGGTGTAACCATCTCTTGAGGGGATTTTCTTAAAAATTGTATCAATGTTTTTTTTTTCTAATTGATGTATTCGTACTTCAATGCTTTATGCACTAGTGCAGCAGATTAACTAACGCTTATTATTAACTTTCAAAAATATATAAACATTGTCTTGACCAAAAAACCAATGAACTATCCATGCCCAAAAAAATATTTCAACGCCAGGCCGATTTGGGTTTTATTTAAAATGTATCTGTTTTTCAAAAAAAAAAAAATGTTTACAATTGGTTGTCGCCTTAGCCAACAAACTGTCTGTGGTATAATATTGTGGATGCGATTCAAAATATTTTTACCAATTGGTATTGAGCTGTATGTGATATTTCCTCATACAAGTTCAAGCAATTAGGTTAGTGGATAGGATCATGCTCGTACCTAAAAATAGAATGTACATATTTCGACTTGTAAATATTTCTTTATGTATTGAGGTTGATATATTCCCCATACAAGTTAAACTAATTGGGGTATTGCTTTGGTTCATGAGCCAACTTAGAAATATTACGTAATCGGATCAATGATTCGGATCCTTTAGTAAGTTGGAGTTGAGTTGCGTAAGATATTTAATTAGACTCGAATTGGATTTCCAGTTGGAAGTGAAATATGGTAAGATACTTTAGATAGAATACTTGAGTATGCAGTTTTAGAATAGATGATAGAATACTTGAGTATGCAGCTACCAACACAAATACTCAAAAGGCCCTCAGTTATTGTAGCCAACACTGATCCTTCAAATAAACCTGGCGCTCACTGGGTTGCATTTTACTTTGATAATAAAAACAAAGGAGAGTTTTTATACTCTGTACATGAAATGTACAGAAGTATATTAGGTTTGCGGGAGCTGAAAAATGTAACAGGCAGAAGGAGGCGTGGAAGACCCCACAAAGTATATATATTCTTGATCAGCATGACGAGACGAGTCGATCTAGCCCTGTCTGTCTGTCTGTCCGTCTGTCCGTCCGTATGAACACCTTGATCTCAGAGACTATAAGAGATAGAGACACCAAATTTTCCACAAAGATGCCTTATGTGTGTATTCTATACGAGTTTGTTTTATTTTTTTTTGATTTACCACCCCACTTCCCCCCTATGGGGGTTTTCCCGATTTTCCATTCGTATAATCGCCATAAATATATTTGCTGCTGCAGCGCTGCTCAAGCGCTGCCCGCGGCTGTTGTTGATGTTGCTGTTTGGTTGACTGCGAAAATGCTTACACAGACACAAATAGACGCGCATAAACATACACACACTCACATAGACGCAATTGCTTTGTATATGTGCAATTATACACCCTTTACGTGAGTTGGAATACCAAAAGAGGTAAAATCGATCAAAAAATTTTTTTTGATTCTCTTACTTTTTTAATTTCTATAATTATTCTAAACATATGTACAGAGTATTTCAAAGTCGGGACACCCGACTTTAGCTTTTTTACTTGTTTTATTCTTTTTTTATGCACCGAGCTGTGAGCTTATAATAACGATCCATTAGATTTACCGCCTCCTTCGTTAAAAGTGGATCAGCATGACAAAAGCAAGTGTCTGGTCCAGCATCTACCTTATCATTTGACCAGGGACATGTTTCCAAATGTGTTCCAAACCGTGAGGTTATGAATCGAGATTGATTCATTTCATCAAGCATCTGTTTAAGATTTTGCAGTCGCTTATAATGTTCACGAAAATCATGTCCTCGTACTGATTTAGAAATACTTCGATTTGCTTTGTCACCATTTTATAGAAGTTCATAATTATTTGTTCAAAAGTTTTTTTTATTTTGCTGCCATTTTTTTGTGTAGTGGAGATGCTGGCGATCAGAATAAGACTATGATTTTGATGCATTAAAATATCCTCCTTTATACTTGCAGTTATGTGCATACTGCTTATATATTTTTGTTTGTTTCATCGCCTTCGTTTTTACATATGAATTCAAAACGCGCTGGACTATATCTGGTCTTCTCTTTTCCTTTATATACAATTTGGAAGATACCGTTTTACTTCAGTTTTTTATAAGGATTTTTGGTCGAAAATTTTTGTACATAGATTTTAGGAAGGAATATCCAAAGGCATTTTTCATCCCTTTCCTTTAAGTATAAAGCAATTTTATCTCCAAACTCTGTATGCTTTAATTTACAGTCAATGATATCATAGACCACTCCCTCCGAAAGATTTTCAACTTTGGTATACCCCTGTCCCGTGGAACAGTGTGCATTGTTTAAGTGTTCAACAAATGACTGAAAAATCAAAATACCATATACAAATACATGTTCAATGTATTAATTTGTACACAGCTACATACCATTTTATTGGTTTTTATTTATATTTTCTTTGGGGAGATTAAGTGTCTTGCTTCCACTCACATGTTTTAAAGACTGCATATTATGATCATATGTCCTTTATTTATATATGTATTTTTGAAAACGAAAATGAATACGAAGACACGCCTTTTTCATTTTTTTTTTTTTTTTTTTTGTACATAATATATTTAATATCAAATTTATTCCATTGGCTAGTTACATTCAGTAGATATGTTTACCTTCCCACTCCTTTTTCTTTTTTCATCTCTGTCTTACGCCTAAGAAAGTAAGGTTAAGTACCAGTATAATAAGAGTTGCATTCAAATCATTACAATTTGGGCAACATAATAACAAAATGAAGAAGTTTGAATGTGTTCTATGTCCATTTGACAAATTTTTTGAAACAAAATATGGTTTAAAAAAGCATGTGCTTAAGAAACATACTTGTAACTTCAGTTATATCAAGGCTCGCTCGTACCCTTATGAACAAGTAAGAACTGCAAAAACATTTTTTGTCTTCTTATTTATTTATCATTTTTCAATTTCCGACACAATTCCATTAGTTAAATCAAAGGAAATATAGCGTGAACTAACAAAAAGGAAATAAATACAATTTGTAAAAAAATTTAATAAAAATATATTATAATAGTATTTTGTTATATTTTTTATTCAATGTGTTGGATTAATTCAGTTTATTCAAATTTACGATGTTACTTATGTTTATTGCAAATAACAATATTTTACAAAATCTGTTTAATTCAAATTTCACTCAGTGTCCTCCTTCTTTGGCTGGTCAATATCAATTGACCTCTTACTTCCCTGTAATTCGTTATTATCGATTACTTTTTACTACTTCGCTATTCGGTCACTACTTAATTATTGTTAGTGATTAGGGGTGTTCCTACTATCACCCATTCCTACAACTCGGCCATCCTGACCATAAGATCGTCCTCGATCACAAATACATAAAAGTGTTACTATTATTTACATAAATTATAAAAGGTTAGACTTTTGAAAACAGAGACAAAAAATTCGGATCTTAAACTAATCAGATAATGTTATTTTAATCAGGGTAATCTTCACATTGAATGCGCCAATCTGCCCATTTTCGCAATCGGCTCGCCTCTACAATACCATCATAAGGGATCTGACTTATTTGGCAATTTTCAACGTCACTTATAATATATCTGTCATTGGGCAGCTTTTTCTTTACTTTAAAAGGGCCTTTATATTTTGGAATAGATTTCTTATTTGTACCAATTGCAGTGTCAATGTTCCGCATTACAACGAAGTCGCCTTCAGAATATTGTATGTGAGGCTTATGTTTTTTCTCATAATATTCAGTGCTCTTCTTCTGGCAATGTTCAATTTTATCTGCAGCTGTTTTGCGTATCGTATCTAAATTTCTATCAAATTCTAACTCACATTTATCATTTAAGTACTCTGTTAACGCATCAATGTCACACCCTCTTTGCTGAACTCCAAATAATAATCTAGATGGTGATTCACCAGTTACTGAATGTACCGAATTATTTATTGCATATTCTACTCTAAATAGAAATTTACTCCAATCAGCATGTTGAACTGGCTCACTTATTTTAGCTGGCATTGCTTTTAATATTCTGTTGACACGTTCAACCTGACCGTTCGCTTGAGGTGAGGCTGTAGCTACCTTAATGTGCTCTATGTTATTATCAAGCAGAAATTTCCCAAATTCTAAGGAAGTGAAACATGTACCTCTATCGCTAATAATTCTACGCGGACGACTATAATTTTCAAAATATTTTGCTAAACATGCGCAGACTTCTTTTGTACTAGTTGTATTCGCTGAATATAATTTAACAAATTTAGTGAATCCGTCTATTACAACCAATATATGTATCTACTTTGATATAATGGAAGGAAGGGGTCCAAAATGGTCTATTTGCAAGGTATCGAAAGGGATAGGGCGTTTACGAATACTGTGCAATGTTCTATTGTTTGCGTGAATCGGGACTGTAAACATAATACACTTTAAACAATTCTGAATAAAGGAATCAACTTTTGTTCTCATATTTGGGAACCAATAATGTTTTCCAAGTTCTTTTATACATTTCTCAGTTCCTAAGTGGCATAACTTTTCATGAACAATTCTAATAAGGTTTGTTTCTATTTCTTCTGGCACATATAGTAATTGGGAATTATTCTCTCCTTTCCTATATACGATGCCATCATCTAAAATGAATTGTTGAACTGGTCCACTTTCTAGTTTATCTCTTAATTTGATTATTTCACTGTCTCTATTCTGAGTTATTTGAAACTGGAAATTAATATCATCACTATCAATTACAGAGACAATTTGGTCCTTATTATTATTATATTGTTATAATTTTGAAAGGAATCCCTTCCAAATAAATCCTAAACTTGTTAAGTGAATATATAATAGCTAGGGTGTCTAATTTGAAACTATGGTATCTTTTCTCTGCGGCAGTCGTCGTTTGTGAAAAATGAGAAATAGGATGAAATTTATTATCATCGCCTCTCTGTAACATTATACCACCAAATCCTTCTGCGCGTGCGTCACAATGAAGTTCTGTTTCTCGATTGGGATTGTACAATGCTAAAATAGGTTCGGAGGTCAATCGCTCGCGAAGGTATTCAAAAATCATAATGCAATGATCATTAAGCTCAAACTTTATTTCTGGCTTTGTTAACTCTTTCAATTGTTTGGTTATTTTTGAAAAGGCTGGAATAAAACGTCTGAAGTAAGAAAATAGTCCTAAGCACTTTTGCATTTCAATATAATTCTTTGGTCTAGGTAAATGTCTAATAGTTTCAATATGCTCACTGTTGGGTCGAATTCCGTTACTGGACACTGTATATCCCAAGAACTCAATATTACTATAACATAGTTGACATTTGCTAGGTTTGATTTCTAGTCTATATCCTTCCAATAGTTTTAATACATTGTCCAAGACTATAATATGTTCCTCTAATGTCTTTGACCCTATTGCAATATCGTCCATATATACTGTGACACTACCTTCCTTAATAAATGGTTGTAATATAAAATTAATAAAACGTTGAAAAACTGCTGGTGCGTTCGTTAACCCGAATGGCATTCGCTTGTATTCATATTGACCACTAGGTGTTACAAAAGATGTGTATGGTATTGAACTCTCAGCAACCTTAATCTGGTGAAAGCCACTCTTTAAATCTAGTATGGAGAAATAATTATTGCCTTCCAGACGCTCTAAGCAGTCATTAATAAGTGGCAATGGGTATCCATCGCGAATGGTGATTTTATTTAACTGCCTGTAATCAACACATAGTCGCTTTTCTCCTCCCTTTTTCTTAATAAGTACTATAGCTGAAGTGTAAGGAGAATCGCTAGGTCTAACATGCCCTTTTTTCAATAAGTCTTCTACCATACCCTTTTTTCTTGATAAGAAAGTCTCCTAGGGTATGAATGAATTGGGTTCTCTGACTTTAACTTAATTTTCATTTCATAATTATGTTTGATTGGAGGAATATCTGACATATTTTCATAGTTTGTGACAAACAAGTTGTGGATTTGATTTTGGTAAAATTTACTTAACTTCGGGTTTATATTATATACGAAGTTTTCGGAGATATCAAATATATGGTCTATCAATTACGTGGCATTCATTTAAGATCTGAGCATTACTTTGTAATGGGGTATTGTACAAAATCGGTTCGCTATTACACGATTGTTTACTGGGCAGTGGTTGCTCACTGTTGCTACAATTCGATGATTCACTGTACAGTAACTGGTTATTACAATTCAATGATTCGCTACCAGCTTTTATGGAAGATACAACTAAATTCATTTTTATTGTTTCAATAAAAGTTAATACTAATCCAAATGAATTGAAACAATTTCTGCCCAGGAGCACTTCAGTTGCTATGTAATTATCTGGGGTGACATAAAGAATAATATTTTTCATAATATTGTTAAATTCTAAATTAACGCATATTTTTCCAAAAGCCTGCAATCTGGATCCATTGACACTGCAAAAGCTAATAGGCTGCAATAGTTCACTTAATGTAGTGTAAGGCACTGCCGATCGTCGAATTATGCTAATTACGCTGCCAGTATCAAATAAAGCAGATAGGATAGATGTATTGACGCATTACAATTGTAAAAATGTACCCTTACCTTATTTATATATGGAACATAATATTGATTAGTGCCCCCCATTTCATCATTCTTCAGCAAGTTGTCATCTGCTGCTCCGACCAGTCTCGATGTCTTCATTGGCTGCACTGTGCAGTCTTTAATCATGTGTTGCTGAGATCCACAACGGAAGCATGAGCCCTTCGCGTGCTTTCTTGCAGCGCATGATGATGAGTAATGTACATATCTTGAGCAATTAAAGCAACGCACACCTCTGTTATCATCAAGCGGTGTTGCTTCCTTGCTCTTTTTATGTAGAGCACCATATTTGTGGGAAAGCTCCTTAAGATCGTCAATAGTTTTGGCTGAATATAATACGGCAATGCTGGGAGAGCTATCGCAGAACCCATCGATGATAAATTGTACTGCGACTTCTTCATTAATGATTGCGCGTGCAGCAATTTCTTCCATCTGGAGTATGTATCCCATTATTGTCATTTTCTTCGCAATGAATTTTGTTTCTTTTAGAAGCAATATAATGTCCGCTGCAG
Organism: Scaptodrosophila lebanonensis; assembly: GCF_003285725.1. Taxonomy (NCBI): domain Eukaryota; kingdom Metazoa; phylum Arthropoda; class Insecta; order Diptera; family Drosophilidae; genus Scaptodrosophila; species Scaptodrosophila lebanonensis. The sequence continues at coordinate 632,452 of NW_022060750.1, read as the reverse complement.
AATTATTATGACCAAAAGTCTTGAGAAAATTTTTCTTGAATTTATTAAAACTAGTGGACCGATCGACGCGCAGAAATAATTCGGCCTCTGAATTCATTTTCATCAGCGTACGTGCGCAACGTAGCTTAAATGCGTCATTGTTATCAATATCATTGCAAGTGCGTTCGAAATTTAAAAGCCACTTGTGCGCATCATAATTATTGGCGTCTGAGAATGGGACAATAGAATCCTTGACGATATCAAAGTCACCTGCGGAGTTCTCGTTGCTGGACATAAGTTCAGCCAGCATTTGTTTCTTCTGAGCTACACGAATTGCGGCGTCAATCAACTCTTCTTCTAATTTCATGGCCGCCCTTTTTAAGACTCCCGCGGCCAATTCTGACGACACAACCAATTTGCGCGTTTCTTCTATCAATGTATTAGAGTTTTCATTCTCTCCAATTTAAAAAACATTTGGGCAATTGTTGTCAATAGCAAACCTCTGCAATTGTCGTAAGCTCGCACCATGATGTGTATTTGGCGTGTAATCCCACTTCTGATGTTGTTGGATTAATTCAGTTTATTCAAATTTACGATGTTACTTATGTTTATTGCAAATAACAATCTTTTACAAAATCCGTTTAATTCAAATTTCACTCAGCGTCCTCCTTCTTTGGCAGGTCAATATCAATTGACCCCTTACTTCCCTGTAATTCGTTATTATCGATTATCGATTATTTATTACTACTTCGCTATTCGGTCACTACTTAATTATTGTTAGTGATTGGGGGTGTTCCTACTATCACCCATTCCTACAAATGTATATGTTTTTAAATTTCTAGTCTATAGATGTTTTGCAACTAAAATTAGTATTTCATCGTCTTCGTCAGGCATAGCTAGGGGAGCTTCTTTTTCCATTGCGAGTAGTAACATCGTGTCGTCTTCATGTGGCATTAATTCTGCAATCAAGTCCTGTTGCTTATTATTTTGAGGAATAGGCTGGCCATTAGGTTTCTTCGACTTTTTCTTTGCTTTAAGATCTGCATCAATCTCCATAACTCGTCTATGGAAGTCTGGCACTCCCAATTGATTATTAGGCATATTATTATCATAATATTTCTGTGCTTCCTCTTCCAAGGCTGAGTAGTCCACCTCAATCATTTCACTTGCTGTGGGTGAAAACTGCCAAGCGGGCAACATCTCATTATAATGTTTTTATACTCTGTACATGAAATGTACAAGAGTATATTAAGTTTGCGGGAGCTGAAAAATGTAACAGGCAGAAGGAGGCGTGGCAGACCCCACAAAGTATATATATTCTTGATCAGCATGACGAGACGAGTCGATCTAGCCCTGTCTGTCTGTCTGTCCGTCTGTCCGTCCGTATGAACACCTAGATCTCAGAGACTATAAGAGATAGAGACACCAAATTTTGCACGAAGATGCGTTATGTGTGTATTCTATACGAGTTTGTTTTATTTTTTTGATTTTCCCCCCACTTCCCCCCTATGGGGGTTTTCCCGATTTTCCATTCGTATAATCGCCTATATCTCGGAGACTATAAGACCTAGGAACACCAAATTTTAGTCCCAGATGCCTTATGTGAATACGCAGAAAATGTATATTTTGGAATTCCCCTCCCTCCCCCCTCTACCCCGCAAATCGTAACTCCCGTAATTCTTGGAATTTCGAACTAAAATTTTGGAAATACCCCCAGTTAGTTATTATGTGTCCGTATGCCAAATTTCATTATGATAGACCGATTTAACAAGAAGTTATAGCCATAAATATATTTGCTGATGCAGCGCTGCTGCAGCGCTGCTCAAGCGCTGCCCGCGGCTGTTGTTGATGTTGCTGTTTGGTTGACTGCGAAAATGCTTACACAGACACGAATTGATGCGCATAGGCATACATACACTCACACAGACGCAATTGCTATGTAAATGTGCAATTATACACCCTTTACGTGAGTTCGAATACCGAGAGAGGTAAAATCGATCAAATTTTTTTTTTATTTTCTTAATTTTTTTTATTTTCTATAATTATTGTAAACATATGTACAGAGTATTTCAAAGTCGGGACACCCGACTTTAGCTTTTTTACTTGTTATATATAGAGTCACCTCTAGTCTAGTCGACCTCTCCCAAAGATTCTATTAGGGAGTCTGTGGTGATTACTCTTCTGAGAGGAGGAGCAGCATCTTCATCTTCATTGGTAAAAATCATTTCCAAGCTCTCATCAAGTTGTGTTGATGACTGAGGGGGGTCAAACGTGGAGTATGAAATGGTGGTATTGCATTGATCACAAACAACTTCTAATGCCATTTTTGTATTGGTTTTTTATTTTTTTTAAATGTTAACAATTTTAAACACAACTTTTGTTTTATTTTTCTCACTGAATCACGTTAACGCTTCTGCAGATTTGCAGATTTTTTTTTGTTTTTGCTTGAACAAAATAAAATTGCACTGGAATTGTTTATATTTATTTTTAAAACTTGAAAAAAACGTTGAGTGTTGTAGCGCACTGCTTACAGTAAACTGCAAAGGAACCGGAGTCGTTCCTTGCGTTTTATTCAGTAGCAGGTAAGAAGCAATGGACTTAGAAGGGCGGTGTTGTTTTTTTCTTTCATATATATTTTTACCAAACTCAAAAATCATAAACTCATCATTGTATGGTCTGTCAATTTCAGAGACAGTTAAAACACTTGACCATTTTCAAATCAACCCAAAGAAAAGTCATAAATAACTCTGCAGGTATTGAAACACATTGTGTGCTCAAGCAGTAAACAGCTAACAGCTGAAGCTCCAAGTAGTATAGATATAGGAAAGCAACCTTTAAATGCGTTAAGAAAAACTGTGAAGATTGAAATCAGTAAGCATATTTATCAAGTTAATTTTATTTATTACGTTAATAAAGATTACAAAACTCAATCATCCCGAAGGGTTCGCTAACTAGTATAGATATGGTGTAGTTAGGATAGAAAAGCCTAGGGACCATCTCCTTAATGCCATTGCCATTTGTCTGCAATCATCATTGGTTTCTCCCTTTGTTACTTTCTTAGCACAGGCATTTTCTGTATGGGTGTCACTGCCACACAAGTTGCAATAAACGAGTTTGGTGTAACCATCTCTTGAGGGGTTTTTCTTAAAAATTTCATCCATGTTTTTTTTTTCTAATTGATGTATTCGTACTTCAATGCTTTATGCACTAGTGCAGCAGATTAACTAACGCTTATTATTAACTTTCAAAAATATTTAAACATTGTCTTGACCAAAAAATCAATGAACTATCCATGCCCAAAAAAGTATTTCAACGCCATGCCGATTTGGGTTTATTTAAAATGTAACTGTTTTTCCAAAAAAAAAATGGTTACAATTGGTTGTCACCTTAGCCTGTGTCTGTGGTATAATATTTTGGATTCGATTCTAAATATTTTTACCAATTGGTATTGAGCTGTATGTGATATTTCCTCATACAAGTTCAAGCAATTAGGTTAGTGGATAGGATCATGCTCGTACCTAAAAATAGAATGTACATATTTCGACTTGTAAATATTTCTTTATGTATTGAGGTTGATATATTCCCCATACAAGTTAAACTAATTGGGGTATTGCTTTGGTTCATGAGCCAACATGAGAAATATTACGTAATCGGATCAGTGATTCGGATCCTTATCCCATTCGACCCCAGCGTTGCCTGCGAGCAATTTCAAATGTTTAACGGCTAACGGTAATCGTTTCTTCTATTATTGTCTGCTCATTCTTCGATATAACGGTGATTTTATGTGTGTACTCATAATGTGAGGAAAAAAATTCTAATTTGGGCATCATTTGACGAAATTATTTGCAACAGACTGGACGTGCGTCACAAAAAAAGTAGTTGTGTTATTTTGAAGAATATTTAAAGCAAGTGATTTACTTATAAAATAAATATTAAAAGTTTGTAAGTATAAATGAAATATTGTGTATCAATGAATTAGTTAAACTATGTTAAAGTTCAATATAATTATTTTGCAATAAATAACAGGTGACGTATTTTCAATGTTGTAAAGTTGCTTGTGGGCAACCTTGGGCCATTGCAAGTATTTAACATAGCATGAGACCGAAAGAGAAAGGCTTATCAAATGATGACATTGAGAGGATTATCAACTTCGATTGGGATGCCTCCACTGACGAAGAAAGTGGTGATGAAATGGAAGATATCTCTGCAGTGCTGGAGAGGAATTTAAAAGGGATCTTGGAAAAAGGAGAATCAATAGAGTTTGATTATATTGAAAATTTGATCGAAGAAGAATTTAACAAGGAACCTAGTGTTGTGGCTAACAGTTGCTTTGAAAAAGTTGATCGGAAGACACTAAAGTGGAGAAAAAGGTCATTTAAAGCTCCAGAAAGTATTTGGGAAGAAGACGATAAACTCCACATCGATAACTTGATGACACCTGTAGAGTATTTCTGAACTTTTTTGACTTCAAAGTAATTGATTTGATAACAAAGCAAACTTATTTGTATGGGTTGCAGGAGCACGGCATAGAGCTTCAATGCAGTGCACATCATATCAAGAGATATATTGGAAATTTGTTATACTTGGGTGTAATAAAAGTTCCGCAACTGAAAATGGCTTGGTCAAAAGATTTAAAGCTTACTGCTATATCAGATGCAATGCCACGAGGAAGAATTGAAAAAATCAAACAATGTTTACACTTCAACGATAACACTAAACAATCTAAAAAAGGAGATTTGAACTATGATAAGCTGTACAAGATACGTCCTTTACTAGACATTCTCAAGGAAAGTTTCGGTAAACTACCCCAAGAAGAACATCAAAGCGTTGATGACCAAATCATTGCGTACAAAGGTATTCAAATTTAAAATTTATGAGAAACTATATCTTCAATTTAAATTTTGTTTTCTGGTCAATCGTCATATAAACAATACAACCCAGCTAAACCTCACAAGTAGGGTCTGAAAATGTTTACGCGCGCTGGAACATCTGGATTAGTTTACGACTTTACGATGTATGTGTGTGAAGGCACCTGCCCTTGTTTTGGATTGGGAATATCATCGGATGTTGTTTTGTATTTAGCAAAAGGGCTTCCCCAAGGCAAACCTTTCAAGCTTTATTTTGACAACTGGTTTACGTCAGTTAGTCTTTTAATTGCATTGAAGGAAATGGGCATATTTGCAACTGAAACTATCCGTAAAAATCGCATAAACAATTGCAAACTTCTTTCAGGAAACCCAATGTCTAAATGCATCAAATGTAAAGTCCACCTTTGCTGTAACAACAATAAAAACTGTTTTATAAGTTACCATATTTAAATTTTGAAAATTAATAAAAAAACCCTTCCACCCAAAGATTTTTGTTTGAATTTACCACTATTGCCCAATGTTGCTCACAAGCAACTTTCGGTAGCGCCAGAACTGGTGGGCGTGGCGACTTGAAATTTTGCTCAAATACTTCTTAGACCAATACAAAAGGAATGGAATAAAAAAAAAATTTTAATTCTACAGGGAAAAAGTTGGGGTCGAAAGGGTTATACAACTTACAATTATTTTAGTAAGTTGGAGTTGAGTTGCGTAAGATATTTAATTAGACTCGAATTGGATTTCCAGTTGGAAGTGAAATATGGTAAGATACTTTAGATAGAATACTTGAGTATGCAGTTTTAGAATAGATGATGGAATACTTGAGTATGCAGCTACCAACACAAATACTCAAAAGGCCCTCAGTTATTGTAGCCAACACTGATCCTTCAAATAAACCTGGCGCTCACTGGGTTGCATTTTACTTTGATAATAACAACAAAGGAGAGTTTTTATACTCTGTACATGAAATGTACAGAAGTATATTAGGTTTGCGGGAGCTGAAAAATGTAACAGGCAGAAGGAGGAGTGGAAGACCCCACAAAGTATATATATTCTTGATCAGCATGACGCCTATATCTCGGATACTATAACACCTAGGGACCCCAAATTTTAGTCCAAGGTGCCTTATGTGAATACAAAGAAAATATGTGTTTTGGAATTTCCCCCCCTCCCCCTCTCTCAACAGCAAATACGATTTTCTCTAACTCCCGTAATTCTTGGAATTTCGAAGTAAAATTTTGCAAATGCCCCCAGTTAGTCATTATGTGTCCGTATGCCAAGTTTCACTATGATAGACCGATTTAACAAGAAGTTATAGCCATAAATATATTTGCTGCTGCAGCGCTGCTCAAGCGCTGCCCGCGGCTGTTGTTGATGTTGCTGTTTGGTTGACTGCGAAAATGCTTACACAGACATAAATAGACGCGCATAAACATACACACACTCACATAGACGCAATTGCTTTGTATATGTGCAATTATACACCCTTTACGTGAGTTGGAATACCAAAAGAGGTAAAATCGATCAAAATTTTTTTTTATTCTCTTACTTTTTTAATTTCTATAATTATTCTAAACATATGTACAGAGTATTTCAAAGTCGGGACACCCGACTTTAGCTTTTTTACTTGTTTTATTCTTTTTTTATGCACCGAGCTGTGAGCTTATAATAACGATCCATTAGATTTACCGCCTGCTTCGTTAAAAGTGGATCAGCATGACAAAAGCAAGTGTCTGGTCCAGCGTCTACCTTATCATTTGACCAGGGACATGTTTCCAAATGTGTTCTAAACCGTGAGGTTATGAATCGAGATTGATTCATTTCATCAAGCATATGCTTAAGATTTTGCAGTCGCTTATAATGTTCACGAAAATCATGTCCTCGTACTGATTTAGAAATACTTCGATTTGCTTTGTCACCATTTTATAGAAGTTCATAATTATTTGTTCAAAAGTTTTTTTTATTTTGCTGCCATTTTTTTGTGTAGTGGAGATGCTGGCGATCAGAATAAGACTATGATTTTGATGCATTAAAATATCCTCCTTTATACTTGCAGTTATGTGCATACTGCTTATATATTTTTGTTTGTTTCATCGCCTTCGTTTTTACATATGAATTCAAAACGCGCTGGACTATATCTGGTCTTCTCTTTTCCTTTATATACAATTTGGAGGATACCGTTTTCCTTCAGTTTTTTATAAGGATTTTTGGTCGAAAATTTTTGTACATAGATTTTAGGAAGGAATATCCAAAGGCATTTTTCATCCCTTTTATTGGATTTTATTTATATTTTCTTTGGGGAGATTAAGTGTCTTGCTTCCACTCACATGTTTTAAAGACTGCATATTATGATCATATGTCCTTTATTTATATATGTATTTTTGAAAACGAAAATGAATACGAAGACACGCCTTTTTCATTTTTTTTTCTTTTGTACATAATATATTTAAAATCAAACTTATTCCAATGGCTAGTTACATTCAGTAGATATGTTTACTTTCCCACTGCTTTTTCTTTTTTCATCTCTGTCTTACGCCTAAGAAAGTAAGGTTAAGTACCAGTATAAAAAGAGTTGCATTCAAATCATTACAATTCGGGCAACATAATAACAAAATGAAGAAGTTTGAATGTGTTCTATGTCCATTTGACAAATTTTTTGAAACAAAATATGGTTTAAAAAAGCATGTGCTTAAGAAACATACTTGTAACTTCAGTTATATCAAGGCTCGCTCGTACCCTTATGAACAAGTAAGAACTGCAAAAACATTTTTTGTCTTCTTATTTATTTATAATTTTCCAATTTCCGACACAATTGCATTAGTTAAATCAAAGGAAATATAGCGTGAACTAACAAAAAGGAAATAAATACAATTTGTAAAAAAATTTAATAAAAATTAGTATTTTGTTATATTTTTTGTTCAATGTATATGTTTTTAAATTTCTAGTCTATAGATGTTTTGCAACTAAAATTAGTATTTCATCGTCTTCGTCAGGCATAGCTAGGGGAGCTTCTTTTTCCATTGCGACTAGTAACATCGTGTCGTCTTCATGTGGCATTAATTCTGCAATCAAGTCCTGTTGCTTATTATTTTGAGGAACAGGCTGGCCATTAGGTTTCTTCGACTTTTTCTTTGCTTTAAGATCTGCATCAATCTCCATAACTCGTCTATGAAAGTCTGGCACTCCCAATTGATTATTAGGCATATTATTATCATAATATTTCTGTGCTTCCTCTTCCAAGGCTGAGTAGTCCACCTCAATCATTTCACTTGCTGTGGGTGAAAACTGCCAAGCGGGCAACATCTCATTATTCCACGGATTTACGTGCATAATGTTTTTATATATAGAGTCAAATTCGACCTCTCCCAGAGATTCTATTAAGGAGCAGCATCTTCATCTTCATTGGTAAAAATCATTTCCAAGCTCTCATCAAGTTGTGTTGATGACTGAGGGGGGTCAAACGTGGAGTATGAAATGGTGGTATTGCATTGATCACAAACAACTTCTAATGCCATTTTTGTATTGGTTTTTTATTTTTTTTAAATGTTAACAATTTTAAACACAACTTTTGTTTTATTTTTCTCACTGAATCACGTTAACGCTTCTGCAGATTTGCAGATTTTTTTTTGTTTTTGCTTGAACAAAATAAAATTGCACTGGAATTGTTTATATTTATTTTTAAAACTTGAAAAAAACGTTGAGTGTTGTAGCGCACTGCTTACAGTAAACTGCAAAGGAACCGGAGTCGTTCCTTGCGTTTTATTCAGTAGCAGGTAAGAAGCAATGGACTTAGAAGGGCGGTGTTGTTTTTTTCTTTCATATATATTTTTCCCAAACTCAAAAATCATAAACTCATCATTGTATGGTCTGTCAATTTCAGAGACAGTTAAAACACTTGACCATTTTCAAATCAACCCAAAGAAAAGTCATAAATAACTCTGCAGGTATTGAAACACATTGTGTGCTCAAGTAGTAAACAGCTAACAGCTGAAGCTCCAAGTAGTATAGATATAGGAAAGCAACCTTTAAATGCGTTAAGAAAAACTATGAAGATTGAAATCAGGAAGCATATTTATCAAGTTAATTTTATTTATTACGTTAATAATGATTACAAAATTCAATCATCCCGAAGGGTTCGCTAACTTCTTCGAAGTGCTCGAATCGCATCAAAAGTAGTATAGATATGGTGTAGTTAGGATAGAAAAGCCTAGGGACCATCACCTTAATGAAAAATCACCTTCGCGCCATTTGTCTGCAATCATCATTGGTTTCTCCCTTTGTTACTTTCTTAGCACAGGCATTTTCTGTATGGGTGTCACTGCCACACAAGTTGAAATAAACGAGTTTGGTGTAACCATCTCTTGAGGGGATTTTCTTAAAAATTGTATCCATGTTTTTTTTTTCTAATTGATGTATTCGTACTTCAATGCTTTATGCACTAGTGCAGCAGATTAACTAACGCTTATTATTAACTTTCAAAAATATATAAACATTGTCTTGACCAAAAAACCAATGAACTATCCATGCCCAAAAAAATATTTCAACGCCAGGCCGATTTGGGTTTTATTTAAAATGTATCTGTTTTTCAAAAAAAAAAAAATGTTTACAATTGGTTGTCGCCTTAGCCAACAAACTGTCTGTGGTATAATATTGTGGATGCGATTCAAAATATTTTTACCAATTGGTATTGAGCTGTATGTGATATTTCCTCATACAAGTTCAAGCAATTAGGTTAGTGGATAGGATCATGCTCGTACCTAAAAATAGAATGTACATATTTCGACTTGTAAATATTTCTTTATGTATTGAGGTTGATATATTCCCCATACAAGTTAAACTAATTGGGGTATTGCTTTGGTTCATGAGCCAACCTAGAAATATTACGTAATCGGATCAGTGATTCGGATCCTTTAGTAAGTTGGAGTTGAGTTGCGTAAGATATTTAATTAGACTCGAATTGGATTTCCAGTTGGAAGTGAAATATGGTAAGATACTTTAGATAGAATACTTGAGTATGCAGTTTTAGAATAGATGATAGAATACTTGAGTATGCAGCTACCAACACAAATACTCAAAAGGCCCTCAGTTATTGTAGCCAACACTGATCCTTCAAATAAACCTGGCGCTCACTGGGTTGCATTTTACTTTGATAATAACAACAAAGGAGAGTTTTTATACTCTGTACATGAAATGTACAGAAGTATATTAGGTTTGCGGGAGCTGAAAAATGTAACAGGCAGAAGGAGGCGTGGAAGACCCCACAAAGTATATATATTCTTGATCAGCATGACGAGACGAGTCGATCTAGCCCTGTCTGTCTGTCTGTCCGTCTGTCCGTCCGTATGAACACCTTGATCTCAGAGACTATAAGAGATAGAGACACCAAATTTTCCACAAAGATGCCTTATGTGTGTATTCTATACGAGTTTGTTTTATTTTTTTTTTGATTTACCACCCCACTTCCCCCCTATGGGGGTTTTCCCGATTTTCCATTCGTATAATCGCCATAAATATATTTGCTGCTGCAGCGCTGCTCAAGCGCTGCCCGCGGCTGTTGTTGATGTTGCTGTTTGGTTGACTGCGAAAATGCTTACACAGACACAAATAGACGCGCATAAACATACACACACTCACATAGACGCAATTGCTTTGTATATGTGCAATTATACACCCTTTACGTGAGTTGGAATACCAAAAGAGGTAAAATCGATCAAAAAATTTTTTTTGATTCTCTTACTTTTTTAATTTCTATAATTATTCTAAACATATGTACAGAGTATTTCAAAGTCGGGACACCCGACTTTAGCTTTTTTACTTGTTTTATTCTTTTTTTATGCACCGAGCTGTGAGCTTATAATAACGATCCATTAGATTTACCGCCTCCTTCGTTAAAAGTGGATCAGCATGACAAAAGCAAGTGTCTGGTCCAGCATCTACCTTATCATTTGACCAGGGACATGTTTCCAAATGTGTTCCAAACCGTGAGGTTATGAATCGAGATTGATTCATTTCATCAAGCATCTGTTTAAGATTTTGCAGTCGCTTATAATGTTCACGAAAATCATGTCCTCGTACTGATTTAGAAATACTTCGATTTGCTTTGTCACCATTTTATAGAAGTTCATAATTATTTGTTCAAAAGTTTTTTTTTATTTTGCTGCCATTTTTTTGTGTAGTGGAGATGCTGGCGATCAGAATAAGACTATGATTTTGATGCATTAAAATATCCTCCTTTATACTTGCAGTTATGTGCATACTGCTTATATATTTTTGTTTGTTTCATCGCCTTCGTTTTTACATATGAATTCAAAACGCGCTGGACTATATCTGGTCTTCTCTTTTCCTTTATATACAATTTGGAAGATACCGTTTTACTTCAGTTTTTTATAAGGATTTTTGGTCGAAAATTTTTGTACATAGATTTTAGGAAGGAATATCCAAAGGCATTTTTCATCCCTTTCCTTTAAGTATAAAGCAATTTTATCTCCAAACTCTGTATGCTTTAATTTACAGTCAATGATATCATAGACCACTCCCTCCGAAAGATTTTCAACTTTGGTATACCCCTGTCCCGTGGAACAGTGTGCATTGTTTAAGTGTTCAACAAATGACTGAAAAATCAAAATACCATATACAAATACATGTTCAATGTATTAATTTGTACACAGCTACATACCATTTTATTGGTTTTTATTTATATTTTCTTTGGGGAGATTAAGTGTCTTGCTTCCACTCACATGTTTTAAAGACTGCATATTATGATCATATGTCCTTTATTTATATATGTATTTTTGAAAACGAAAATGAATACGAAGACACGCCTTTTTCATTTTTTTTTTTTTTTTTTTGTACATAATATATTTAATATCAAATTTATTCCATTGGCTAGTTACATTCAGTAGATATGTTTACCTTCCCACTCCTTTTTCTTTTTTCATCTCTGTCTTACGCCTAAGAAAGTAAGGTTAAGTACCAGTATAATAAGAGTTGCATTCAAATCATTACAATTTGGGCAACATAATAACAAAATGAAGAAGTTTGAATGTGTTCTATGTCCATTTGACAAATTTTTTGAAACAAAATATGGTTTAAAAAAGCATGTGCTTAAGAAACATACTTGTAACTTCAGTTATATCAAGGCTCGCTCGTACCCTTATGAACAAGTAAGAACTGCAAAAACATTTTTTGTCTTCTTATTTATTTATCATTTTTCAATTTCCGACACAATTCCATTAGTTAAATCAAAGGAAATATAGCGTGAACTAACAAAAAGGAAATAAATACAATTTGTAAAAAAATTTAATAAAAATATATTATAATAGTATTTTGTTATATTTTTTATTCAATGTGTTGGATTAATTCAGTTTATTCAAATTTACGATGTTACTTATGTTTATTGCAAATAACAATATTTTACAAAATCTGTTTAATTCAAATTTCACTCAGTGTCCTCCTTCTTTGGCTGGTCAATATCAATTGACCTCTTACTTCCCTGTAATTCGTTATTATCGATTACTTTTTACTACTTCGCTATTCGGTCACTACTTAATTATTGTTAGTGATTAGGGGTGTTCCTACTATCACCCATTCCTACAACTCGGCCATCCTGACCATAAGATCGTCCTCGATCACAAATACATAAAAGTGTTACTATTATTTACATAAATTATAAAAGGTTAGACTTATGAAAACAGAGACAAAAAATTCGGATCTTAAACTAATCAGATAATGTTATTTTAATCAGGGTAATCTTCACATTGAATGCGCCAATCTGCCCATTTTCGCAATCGGCTCGCCTCTACAATACCATCATAAGGGATCTGACTTATTTGGCAATTTTCAACGTCACTTATAATATATCTGTCATTGGGCAGCTTTTTCTTTACTTTAAAAGGGCCTTTATATTTTGGAATAGATTTCTTATTTGTACCAATTGCAGTGTCAATGTTCCGCATTACAACGAAGTCGCCTTCAGAATATTGTATGTGAGGCTTATGTTTTTTCTCATAATATTCAGTGCTCTTCTTCTGGCAATGTTCAATTTTATCTGCAGCTGTTTTGCGTATCGTATCTAAATTTCTATCAAATTCTAACTCACATTTATCATTTAAGTACTCTGTTAACGCATCAATGTCACACCCTCTTTGCTGAACTCCAAATAATAATCTAGATGGTGATTCACCAGTTACTGAATGTACCGAATTATTTATTGCATATTCTACTCTAAATAGAAATTTACTCCAATCAGCATGTTGAACTGGCTCACTTATTTTAGCTGGCATTGCTTTTAATATTCTGTTGACACGTTCAACCTGACCGTTCGCTTGAGGTGAGGCTGTAGCTACCTTAATGTGCTCTATGTTATTATCAAGCAGAAATTTCCCAAATTCTAAGGAAGTGAAACATGTACCTCTATCGCTAATAATTCTACGCGGACGACTATAATTTTCAAAATATTTTGCTAAACATGCGCAGACTTCTTTTGTACTAGTTGTATTCGCTGAATATAATTTAACAAATTTAGTGAATCCGTCTATTACAACCAATATATGTTTCTACTTTGATATAATGGAAGGAAGGGGTCCAAAATGGTCTATTTGCAAGGTATCGAAAGGGATAGGGCGTTTACGAATACTGTGCAATGTTCTATTGTTTGCGTGAATCGGGACTGTAAACATAATACACTTTAAACAATTCTGAATAAAGGAATCAACTTTTGTTCTCATATTTGGGAACCAATAATGTTTTCCAAGTTCTTTTATACATTTCTCAGTTCCTAAGTGGCATAACTTTTCATGAACAATTCTAATAAGGTTTGTTTCTATTTCTTCTGGCACATATAGTAATTGGGAATTATTCTCTCCTTTCCTATATACGATGCCATCATCTAAAATGAATTGTTGAACTGGTCCACTTTCTAGTTTATCTTTTAATTTGATTATTTCACTGTCTCTATTCTGAGTTATTTGAAACTGGAAATTAATATCATCACTATCAATTACAGAGACAATTTGGTCCTTATTTGCATTTTCATTTATATATACTAAAGGCTCATATTTAAATTCCTGACATAGGGTTGGATATCTACTAAGAGCGTCTACATGTGTCATATGCTTACTGCTACGGTGCTCGATAGTATAGTTGTAATTTTCAAGCTCTAGAGCCCATCTGGCTATTCTGGCATTAATGCTCTTTCGATTCAGGGTCAATGCCAATGAATTGCAATCTGTTATAATTTTGAAAGGAATCCCTTCCAAATAAATCCTAAACTTGTTAAGTGAATATATAATAGCTAGGGTGTCTAATTTGAAACTATGGTATCTTTTCTCTGCGGCAGTCGTCGTTTGTGAAAAATGAGAAATAGGATGAAATTTATTATCATCGCCTCTCTGTAACATTATACCACCAAATCCTTCTGCGCGTGCGTCACAATGAAGTTCTGTTTCTCGATTGGGATTGTACAATGCTAAAATAGGTTCGGAGGTCAATCGCTCGCGAAGGTATTCAAAAATCTTAATGCAATGATCATTAAGCTCAAACTTTATTTCTGGCTTTGTTAACTCTTTCAATGGTTTGGTTATTTTTGAAAAGGCTGGAATAAAACGTCTGAAGTAAGAAAATAGTCCTAAGCACTTTTGCATTTCAATATAATTCTTTGGTCTAGGTAAATGTCTAATAGTTTCAATATGCTCACTGTTGGGTCGAATTCCGTTACTGGACACTGTATATCCCAAGAACTCAATATTACTATAACATAGTTGACATTTGCTAGGTTTGATTTCTAGTCTATATCCTTCCAATAGTTTTAATACATTGTCCAAGACTATAATATGTTCCTCTAATGTCTTTGACCCTATTGCAATATCGTCCATATATACTGTGACACTACCTTCCTTAATAAATGGTTGTAATATAAAATTAATAAAACGTTGAAAAACTGCTGGTGCGTTCGTTAACCCGAATGGCATTCGCTTATATTCATATTGACCACTAGGTGTTACAAAAGATGTGTATGGTATTGAACTCTCAGCAACCTTAATCTGGTGAAAGCCACTCTTTAAATCTAGTATGGAGAAATAATTATTGCCTTCCAGACGCTCTAAGCAGTCATTAATAAGTGGCAATGGGTATCCATCGCGAATGGTGATTTTATTTAACTGCCTGTAATCAACACATAGTCGCTTTTCTCCTCCATTTTTCTTAATAAGTACTATAGCTGAAGTGTAAGGAGAATCGCTAGGTCTAACATGCCCTTTTTTCAATAAGTCTTCTACCATACCCTTTTTTCTTGATAAGAAAGTCTCCTAGGGTATGAATGAATTGGGTTCTCTGACTTTAACTTAATTTTCATTTCATAATTATGTTTGATTGGAGGAATATCTGACATATTTTCATAGTTTGTGACAAACAAGTTGTGGATTTGATTTTGGTAAAATTTACTTAACTTCGGGTTTATATTATATACGAAGTTTTCGGAGATATCAAATATATGGTCTATCAATTACGTGGCATTCATTTAAGATCTGAGCATTACTTTGTAATGGGGTATTGTACAAAATCGGTTCGCTATTACACGATTGTTTACTGGGCAGTGGTTGCTCACTGTTGCTACAATTCGATGATTCACTGTACAGTAACTGGTTATTACAATTCAATGATTCGCTACCAGCTTTTATGGAAGATACAACTAAATTCATTTTTATTGTTTCAATAAAAGTTAATACTAATCCAAATGAATTCAAACAATTTCTGCCCAGGAGCACTTCAGTTGCTATGTAATTATCTGGGGTGACATAAAGAATAATATTTTTCATAATATTGTTAAATTCTAAATTAACGCATATTTTTCCAAAAGCCTGCAATCTGGATCCATTGACACTGCAAAAGTTAATAGGCTGCAATAGTTCACTTAATGTAGTGTAAGGCACTGCCGATCGTCGAATTATGCTAATTACGCTGCCAGTATCAAATAAAGCAGATAGGATAGATGTATTGACGCATTACAATTGTAAAAATGTACCCTTACCTTATTTATATATGGAACATAATATTGATTAGTGCCCCCCATTTCATCATTCTTCAGCAAGTTGTCATCTGCTGCTCCGACCAGTCTCGATGTCTTCATTGGCTGCACTGTGCAGTCTTTAATCATGTGTTGCTGAGATCCACAACGGAAGCATGAGCCCTTCGCGCGCTTTCTTGCAGCGCATGATGATGAGTAATGTACATATCTTGAGCAATTAAAGCAACGCACACCTCTGTTATTATCAAGCGGTGTTGCTTCCTTGCTCTTTTTATGTAGAGCACCATATTTGTGGGAAAGCTCCTTAAGATCGTCAATAGTTTTGGCTGAATATAATACGGCAATGCTGGGAGAGCTATCGCAGAACCCATCGATGATAAATTGTACTGCGACTTCTTCATTAATGATTGCGCGTGCAGCAATTTCTTCCATCTGGAGTATGTATCCCATTATTGTCATTTTCTTCGCAATGAATTTTGTTTCTTTTAGAAGCAATATAATGTCCGCTGCAGAATTATTATGACCAAAAGTCTTGAGAAAATTTTTCTTGAATTTATTAAAACTAGTGGACCGATCGACGCGCAGAAATAATTCGGCCTCTGAATTCATTTTCATCAGCGTACGTGCGCAACGTAGCTTAAATGCGTCATTGTTATCAATATCATTGCAAGTGCGTTCGAAATTTAAAAGCCACTTGTGCGCATCATAATTATTGGCGTCTGAGAATGGGACAATAGAATCCTTGACGATATCAAAGTCACCTGCGGAGTTCTCGTTGCTGGACATAAGTTCAGCCAGCATTTGTTTCTTCTGAGCTACACGAATTGCGGCGTCAATCAACTCTTCTTCTAATTTCATGGCCGCCATTTTTAAGACTCCCGCGGCCAATTCTGACGACACAACCAATTTGCGCGTTTCTTCTATCAATGTATTAGAGTTTTCATTCTCTCCAATTTAAAAAACATTTGGGCAATTGTTGTCAATAGCAAACCTCTGCAATTGTCGTAAGCTCGCACCATGATGTGTATTTGGCGTGTAATCCCACTTCTGATGTTGTTGGATTAATTCAGTTTATTCAAATTTACGATGTTACTTATGTTTATTGCAAATAACAATCTTTTACAAATTAATTCAAATTTCACTCAGCGTCCTCCTTCTTTGGCAGGTCAATATCAATTGACCTCTTACTTCCCTGTAATTCGTTATTATCGATTATCGATTATTTATTACTACATCGCTATTCGGTCACTACTTAATTATTGTTAGTGATTGGGGGTGTTCCTACTATCACCCATTCCTACAAATGTATATGTTTTTAAATTTCTAGTCTATAGATGTTTTGCAACTAAAATTAGTATTTCATCGTCTTCGTCAGGCATAGCTAGGGGAGCTTCTTTTTCCATTGCGAGTAGTAACATCGTGTCGTCTTCATGTGGCATTAATTCTGCAATCAAGTCCTGTTGCTTATTATTTTGAGGAATAGGCTGGCCATTAGGTTTCTTCGACTTTTTCTTTGCTTTAAGATCTGCATCAATCTCCATAACTCGTCTATGGAAGTCTGGCACTCCCAATTGATTATTAGGCATATTATTATCATAATATTTCTGTGCTTCCTCTTCCAAGGCTGAGTAGTCCACCTCAATCATTTCACTTGCTGTGGGTGAAAACTGCCAAGCGGGCAACATCTCATTATAATGTTTTTATATATAGAGTCACCTCTAGTCTAGTCGACCTCTCCCAAAGATTCTATTAGGGAGTCTGTGGTGATTACTCTTCTGAGAGGAGGAGCAGCATCTTCATCTTCATTGGTAAAAATCATTTCCAAGCTCTCATCAAGTTGTGTTGATGACTGAGGGGGGTCAAACGTGGAGTATGAAATGGTGGTATTGCATTGATCACAAACAACTTCTAATGCCATTTTTGTATTGGTTTTTTATTTTTTTTAAATGTTAACAATTTTAAACACAACTTTTGTTTTATTTTTCTCACTGAATCACGTTAACGCTTCTGCAGATTTGCAGATTTTTTTTTGTTTTTGCTTGAACAAAATAAAATTGCACTGGAATTGTTTATATTTATTTTTAAAACTTGAAAAAAACGTTGAGTGTTGTAGCGCACTGCTTACAGTAAACTGCAAAGGAACCGGAGTCGTTCCTTGCGTTTTATTCAGTAGCAGGTAAGAAGCAATGGACTTAGAAGGGCGGTGTTCTTTTTTTCTTTCAGATATATTTTTCCCAAACCCAAAAATTATAAACTCATCAAGAAAAAGAAAAGTCATCAATAACTCTGCAGGTATTGAAACACATTGTGTGCTCAAGCAGTAAACAGCTAACAGCTGAAGCTCCAAGTAGTATAGATATAGGAAAGCAACCTTTAAATGCGTTAAGAAAAGCTGTGAAGATTGAAATCAGTAAGCATATTTACCAAGTTAATTTTATTTATTACGTTAATAAAGATTACAAAACTCAATCGAACCCGAAGGGTTCGCTAACTTCTTCGATATGGTGTAGATAGGATAGAAAAGCCTAGGGACCATCTCCTTAATGAAAAATCGCCTTCGCGCCATTTGTCTGCAATCATCATTGGTTTCTCCCTTTATTACTTTCTTAGCACAGGCATTTTCCGTATGGGTGTCACTGCCACACAAGTTGCAATAAACGAGTTTGGTGTAACCATCTCTTGAGGGGTTTTTCTTAAAAATTTCATCCATGTTTTTTTTTCTAATTGATGTATTCGTACTTCAATGCTTTATGCACTAGTGCAGCAGATTAACTAACGCTTATTATTAACTTTCAAAAATATATAAACATTGTCTTGACCAAAAAACCAATGAACTATCCATGCCCAAAAAAATATTTCAACGCCATGCCGATTTGGGTTTATTTAAAATGTAACTGTTTTCCCAAAAAAAAATGGTTACAATTGGTTGTCACCTTAACCAACAAACTGTCTGTGGTATAATATTTTGGATTCGATTCTAAATATTTTTACCAATTGGTATTGAGCTGTATGTGATATTTCCCCATACAAGTTGAAGCAATTAGGTTAGTGGATAGGATCATGCTCGTACCTAAAAATAGAATGTACATATTTCGATTAGTGGTTCGGATCCTGATACAACTTGTAAATATTTCTTTATGTATTGAGGTTGATATATTCTCCATACAAGTTAAATTAATGGGGGTATTGGTTTGGTTCATGAGGCAACTTAGAAATATTACGTAATCGGATCAGTGGTTCGGATCCTTATACAACTTACAATTATTTTAGTAAGTTGGAGTTGAGTTGCGTAAGATATTTAATTAGACTCGAATTGGATTTATAAGATACTTTTGATAGAATACTTGAGTATGCAGTTTTAGAATAGATGATAGAATACTTGAGTATGCAGTTTTAGAATAGATGATAGAATACTTGAGTATGCAGTTTTAGAATAGATGTTAGAATACTTGAGCCCAAATTTCAGCTTCCTAACTTCTACGGTTTGGGCTGTGGGCTGTTGACGCGGTTTCCTTTTGTGCCTAATTGACGCCCCATAATTCAGTTTCCAAGACAAGTTGCTAAATTCGAGGTTGCAGTTTCATTTATGTTTTCTAAATGATTTTAAAAACAAGGGAGAACGCTACAGTCGAGCAATCCCGACAGTGTAATACCCTGTACCCAGGTAAACTTCCGTCACTGAGTTATATGCGCTCAAAGCGGGAGCAAAAAGAGAAAGAAGAAGAGCGAACTTGTTGCTGCAGGGGGGGGGGGGGGAATTCCAAAATTGGCAAAATTCCTTTCTCGGACCTTGGAGAATCTGGATACCAACTTTGGTTATTCCAGCTTTTATAGTTTCTGAGATCCTCGCGTTCATCCAGACGGACGGAGAGACGGACGGACAAACCTAATATACCCATTTTACCCTACGGGTATAGGGTATAGCTAGTTTTAGGTCGATCGGTTGAAATATGTGGTTTTTTCAACCAAAGTTTGGATAATTTTCCGGATCCCCTCATTAATGCACACCTACACTATAATACGATAAATTTTTTTTTAAGCTTTCTTTATTTATCGGATCTTCTCTCTAGGAGACTTACGATAAGTAGTAAAATCTTAATCTAATACAGTTATTTAATAAGTTACAATTACATTTTTTTTACGGCCCTAACTATTATTGCTGGGTGGGGAGGTCTCCTCACCGGAGTCGTGTATGGCTAGCCTGACAAGTTAAATTCTGTGCAAGTCTGTTCGGATGGTTCCGAAGCTTAAGCTGGTACTTTGCTTTCACCTTGGCGATTTCATATTTAACAGATCCCACATTTAAATCTTCG
This sequence comes from Scaptodrosophila lebanonensis, assembly GCF_003285725.1. Lineage (NCBI taxonomy): Eukaryota > Metazoa > Arthropoda > Insecta > Diptera > Drosophilidae > Scaptodrosophila > Scaptodrosophila lebanonensis. The sequence goes on along the minus strand of NW_022060750.1, from coordinate 612,272 downwards.
CGGATATTATCACTTCTTATGTACCTGGGTGCCCCAGTGATGGTTCTCAGTATCCTCAATTGAGCTCTCTCGACTAACTCTAAATTACTAAGGGAAGCGTTTCCCCATAATTCAGAGCCATATATCCAAATTGGTGTGAGAACAGCATTCTACAAGAGTACTTTGTACTCCAGTTTTAGTCGTGAACGGACATTTATCAGCCAATGTAGATTAATAGCTTTTAGTTTTAGTTGATCTCTCTTCTTTTTGATGTCCTCACGCCAAGTAAGCCGTCTATCCAAATGGACACCAAGGTATGATACTTCGGTTTCTTGTGGAATATTTATGTTGTTGAGCGACATTGGATTGCAGGTTTGTTTGTTTAGGGTAAAGGTGACATGTTTGCACTTTTGCTCATTTACATGTATGCGCCAGTCTTCTAGCCATTCTTGTATGGCCACGAGGTGAGATGATAAAAGTTCTGTAGCTCTTTTTGGGCACTAGGAGCGACTTAGGATGGCAGGATCATCAGCAAATGTCGAAATTGTTGTACGACTGTTTGTCGGTATATCTGCTATGTATATAATATACAGTGTTGGTCCAAGCACGCTCCCTTGGGGTACGCCAGCTTCAATTGGATGGTATTCGGAGAGGAAATCTTTGCATCTAACTGCGAAACTTCTTTGCTATAGGTATGACTCCAGTATTTTGTGGATGTTCTGTGGAAGTAATATTTTGATTTTGTGAATTAAGCCATCCAGCCAAACACGGTCGAAGGCTTGGGCGACATCCAGAAAAACAGCGGAGCAATACTCTACTCAGAGGTTATTCGGTTGACTTGTTCAACGGTTCCATGTTTTTCGCGAAAACCAAATTGGTGCAATGGGATTGCACTGTTGGTGTGTAAGTGCTGTTTGATGCGATTCAGGATCAGTTTTTCGAATATCTTTGATAGACACGGCAGGAGACTGATAGGTCTATATGATGATGGCTGAGACTTGTCCTTTCCAGCTTTATGGATCATTTTGATGACCGATTTTCTCCATTGTTGAGGAAAATAGCCCCATTTCATTATGCTGTTGAAAATAATGGTGAGAAGATATACTGCACAGCTCGGCAATTCGATGATCATTTTTATACCCTGTACCCGTAGGGTAAAAAGGGTATATTAGGTTTGTGCAAAGTATGTAACATACAAAAGGAAGCATCTCCGACCCCATAAAGTATATATATTCTTGATCAGTATGAGAGAAATCGATCTAGACATGTCCGCCCGTCTGTCCGTCAGATTCTCCTAGATCCGAGTAAGGACGAGTTTATTTATTTTTTTTAATTTAATTTGGTTGGTGAGAGCACAAAGCTATTTGTTGCTGGATGTGGTTTGAAGACTTTTTCTAAATGGGCGGCAAATACATTGCTCTTCGTTGCTGCGAGCCCACTTTCCTCTTTGTGTACGTAATGGTGATTCACTTTCGATTGGTGGACAATTAAGCTTTCCACAATGATTTAGCTTTCCACAATGGGAATCGTTTGCTGTTTGGGGAGAGTTGCTCCATATAATCCATTTGAGCTCGGTGTTTTTCATCTTCTAGGGCTTTGCGTAGTAGATGGTTGGCTATTTTTAGCCGCTCCTTCGATTCAGGTGATCTGTGGGCTTGCCACTCCCGCCGAAGTTTTCTCTTATTGCGAAGCAGCTCTTCAACGTGCCTGGGGACACGGCTGCATTTGTGAAGTTTATTAGCTGTAGTTATTGGAGTCGAATGTTTTGCCGCCAGTGACATTACAGACACTAATGCTTCAACTGAGGTATCTATGTCATTTTTACAATCATCAATATGGGAACTTACGTACTTCCTGTATTTAAGCCAATCTGTTTTTCTAGAAGTTAGAATATGTGGGCGTTCCAATAACTGTGGATGGTCACAAAGGTGCAGAAGGATCAGCGAGTGATCCGATGATAGGTCTGATAAGTGCTCGACACGAATCTGAGCCTGTGGCACTCTTCTTGTAACAGCAAAATCTATCAAGTCGGGTTGCTTCTTTCAACCTTGTTTCTTGGTGTTATTATGGCGTTATATAGTTGTCTTCCTTTCGGGGTGATGAGTCGGAGTCCCCCATGGGTGTGTTTGGCATTGTAGTCACCAGCTGCTATAAACCGGTCACCTAACAGATCGAAGAATTTTACAAATTCTGCTTCAGAAACAGAGAAGCGCGGTGGGCAGTATACTGCGGATATGCTTAAGTAGCCGCTTTGAGTTTCAATTTGAATTGTTGTGGCCTGTAAATAAGTTGAAGCAAATGATGGCAGCGGATAGTGTCTGATGCGATGCTTTATAAGAATGCCAGTACCTCCATGAGCCTTACCATCGGGGAGGTTTGTCGCTTAGAAGTTGAAGCCATTGAAATGAAAATAATTTTTGTTCGTTAGTTGAGTCTCTGATATGAGCATGGCGTCAATGTCATGATGATCGAGGAACTGCAAGAGCTTAATTAGATTTCTGTTTGATAAGTAATTCCAGGAGGAGATTTTGATTGCGCATAATTTCCTGCATCGTTTGTTGTATTGCTACCATTGTATTGGTGAGAGTTGCTAGAATTGATTCAATTCCACTAGGCAATTGGGATGGATTCGCATTGGACTGCTGAGCAGTCATTTCTGGCCTCTGTTGCGGTACCTGATGGTGCATTGTTCCTGCAGTGGCTTGTTACTTAACGCCTGAGCAAGAGATTCTCCTGGAATCGTAGTTGGTGGTATATACGGCAAGTTTTGTCGGATGGCAGGGTTTCGAGCTGCGGTTTTTTGTTGGCTTATGCGACTTTTTAACTCTTTGTACACAGGGCAACCTCTATAGTTGGCAGAATGGTTTCTCCCACAATTGCTACATTTCTTCGCAGATGGGTCCTCCTTATTTACGGGGTAGGGCTCAGAAGGGTGTACATCCCCGCAGGCCACGCAGACTGCACATAGGGTACAATAGGTTTTTGTATGCCCATATTCCTGGCAGTTTGTGCATTGGACAGGTCCATTTCGCTTATGCGGTTCCTCAACTGTAATTCTACGGTGCAGTAGATATTTGGTGAACTTCGTTTTTACCTTTAGGCATGGAGTCAGGTGTCAATTCTACCTTGAACATTGGTTGGGGAATTTTATTTTTGGTTATTATGTTCATGGCCATTTTGACTTCAAAGCCCTATTCTTTTAGTGCATATTTTATCTCCTCAACTGGAACGGTTGGCTCTATTGCTTTGATGACCACTTGTGTAGTAACTCATTTTTTCATCGTTCAAGTATTTGGCCACTGATCCATAGTTTTTTTGTCGTTGACTTGTATTTTAATTTCATTGATGTTACCTCTTCTTATCGACGTAACATAGAATTTGTTTTCGCCAATTTTATTACTGAGTTTTTTAACCAAATCTGTACAATTTGCTTGACGCACATAAATAGGTGGCGGCTTTAGTTGCTTGGCCTTTGGTGTTTCAACGCTATTTTCTTCGGCTTCAGAATTGCGAATCTATTGTTTTTCTGCACTTCATTTGGCACAGTGTTTTCCGATGTTTTTGCTATTTTAGGTGCGTTGGTTTTTTTAGTTGATTGTGGGCTTAACATTCTTTTAATTTGGACATAGCGATCGAGCCCGATCTGTATTAGCGTTGTGCTCGCGCTCTTTGTACTTTTCGATTTAGAGAGGGGGAGCTGATCGCACTGAGTTGACAATACCGAGCGCTGAGAGACTGCCGTTGTTGTTGTTGTAGCTGTCGCTGTTACAGTCGAAGACACAGTTGTAAGTGAAGGCAATGTACTGGTCGTTGTTGTTGCTGCAGGGGTCTGGGGACGAGCACTGGGCACTCCATGGCTCACTTTGCAATGTGCTGACTGAGCAAAGTCGACGGTCGTCTTGTTGTTGTTGCTGCTGTGCACGAGTTTTGCTCATTTTTTCTTTGCTAAGCAAGCTTGTGCTCTTACTCAACAGCATTGCTTTATTTTAAGCAATATTCCACCCTTTAACAGATAATTTATATGGGTAACACGAGCACAGGTGCTCATGCGTACCCTAAGCGTCTTTTCGCGAATTAAATTGGTGTTAATTGCACTTTAAATTTGTTACACGGCGGAGCGATAAAATAACACGTCCGGTGTCGTTCAACATTCGTCGAATTTTGAAAATTACCTTCTTAGTGCTCACCCACACTATAATAGGATACTTGAGCCCAACTTTCAGCTCCCTAGCTTCTACGGTTTGGGCTGTGGGCTGTTGACGCGGTTTCCTTTTGAGCTAAATTGGTGCACCATAATTCAGTTTCAGACAAGTTTCAAAATTCGAGTATCCAGTTTTATTTATATTCTTTTTCTGGTTTTAGAAACCAAGTTTTAGGTCGATTAACCATACGAAATGTGAATTATTCCTACAAACTTTGCAGCTCGTTTTCCCCTTTGGAACTCCAATTTACCAAATCCCCTTCTTAGTGCACGTCTACGCTATGATAGGATACTTGAGCCCAAATTTCAACACCTAGCTTCTACGGTTTGGGCTGTGGGCTGTTGACGTGGTTTACTATTGTGCCTAATTGACGCCCAATAATTCAGTCTCCAAGACAAGTTTAAAAATTCGAGTATGCATTTTTAGAATAGATGATAGAATACTGGAGTATGCAGATGATAGATGATAGAATAAATAGCGCATCGTCATCGTCTATCGACGGAAGCAGACGTATTATTTATTCGCTCCTGTATATTTTAAAATAAAAAGTTAAATCGAACATTTATTTGCACTTAGTGAAAAGATAGACAGTTTAATCCAGATCGGTGTTGTACCTGTTCAGTGTAATTGTTCAAGCAACTTTTCATTTTAAAATTTTTACATTAAAGTGAATACAACAAAACTGACTCACAAGATAAAACCACTCAAATAATAAATAAGAGCGTTTTCAAGATTACCGCGCGCAAATAAACTACAATACAAACACAACACCAATACAGTTTCACTCACAATCTCAAATAAAACATAATTTGCATCACCGTTCAACGTACCAAAGAAAAATAACTCAACACACACTGCTCATTATGGCACCGCAACCCAGCAAACGCGCTCGCGAAAATACAAATACTGACCTCAAGGAGGGCCGTCAGTCTGATGCGCTATCTTCGAAGATCATGGTAATGCTAAATTTGCGCTTTGAAGAGCAAGCCTATCTCATCTCCACTAAAATGGGAGATGCCGAGCAGCGCATCCTCTCCGCGTTGCTGGAGCGCCTTGATCATATGGCAGGGGAGGTGAAGCAGCTACACGAGAGGGTGAACTCACTGGAGCGCGTGGTCGGGGAGCTGGCTGCATTGCAAGAGCGGGTCGGTGGGCTGGAGGCGAAACTTGCTTCTCAGCACAATGCAAAAATTGCATATGACCTGCGGATACATGGAGTGTCCCATGCTGAAGGCGAAAACGCAAGAGCACTTTACAATGCCCTCTGCTTCGCCATCAATGTTACACCACCGCCGAGGATTCGGGAAATTTTCCATGTGAGAAAAATGCAAGTATCAGCGGTCGATCCGGACTTAATTGTTAGCTTTGATAACTTGCAAGAAAAAGCCACGTTTTTGAGGGCTGTCGCAGCTTTCCGTCGCACCGAAAAAATACCACTACATTTACAAATGCTTGGTTTTCACTCTTTGGCTCCCATTTATGTAAATGAGCAGGGAGAACTATAATATATTTAAAGAAGCTATGAAGCTCAAGAAACAAAAACATCTAGTTGCCGTCTTCACATGTAGAGGATTGGTGCATGTGAAGCATAAGGAGAGTGAGAGTGCGCGGCTTATTCAAAGCAGAGATGAGCTTTTTAAGCTCGCTCGCGTTGTTGGGTTTCCCTTTCCTCCCTCTTCTACATGTAACTCTCCCTCTCAACCAAACTCTAGTTCTAGCTAAGCGAACTTGTACTAGGTTCAAGTTTCGGCTAAGCTTAAATGTAAATGTACGTAGTTTAGTGTGCATATTGTTAAGTCTTGTTATTTTTTCTATAGTGCGTAGGCGGTTGTTTGTCTTATGGTTCAAAATTACTTAAGATATAATTCCACAGCGAACAGCAAAACCATAATTAGGGTTATTTGCAAGCAAAAGAAGGGTATACATATATGTCATATTAATGCACAGAGTTTATCATAAAAGATGGATGAGTTCAGATATTTGTTTGTTAACTCCAATGTAGATATAATCTGTGTGTCTGAGACGTGGTTTGTGTCTTGTCTTAGTAATAATTTTGTATGTTGTGATGGTTACAGTGTATATCGCTCTGATCGTGAGGGGCATGAAAAATAATCTTAAATGTCGTGTTATTTGTATTTGTATTCTGCACATCTCAGCCCACATAAATATGGAAAACATCCTTGTCGGATGTGTATACAGGCCGAATAGGCACACTGAGTACAATGAATTTTTGGATGTTTTTTTCCTCTGTGTCTATGAAGTACGCTAATATTATCCTGACTGGAGACCTCAACAGCAATATGCTCACGGAAAGACAGCTAAGGGATGATATGGTATCCCTTGGCATGAAACTTGTAAACGACATGATTTTCTTGACGTACGATATCTTCTTAGAACAAAGTGACCATTCAATTACGTATAGGGACTTCAGGAACATTGACTATAGGTTACTGCTTGACTATTGCGATAACCTAAACTTTGATGATATATACACTAAGCCCACTGTAGATGAGCAGCTTGAACTGTTCAATGAGAACGTTCAGCATCTATTCAACACTTTTGTGCCTCTGCAACAGAAAACTATCAAGACTATCTTAAACATGCATGGTTTAACAGTGATATCGATAGTGGAATTACAAGTAGAGACGATGCGTATAAAAAGTGGAAACGGTATAAGACGTCGGCCCACTTTTTGCAATTTAAAAAATTGAGGCGTTTAGTTGGGCAGAAGATAACCAATGCCAAGCGTGCCCACTACTCATCTAAATTCAATTCAGCCGCTTCAACCAGACAAGTTTGGGCTGAAATTAAAAGGATAGGAGTTGGAAAAAATGTACCCTTTATAAATCCTGACGTTGACTTAAATGAATTAAACAATAAGTTTGTCCACTTAGCAGTACCTGAAACCATTGCAAACGCGTACCTGAACTCTACATCGTTAGTAAGCTGTGATACTAGTTTTAGCTTTATGTGTGTACGTCAATGTGATGTCCTAGATTCAATCCTAAAAGTGAAGTCCAATGCTATAGGCCTAGACGAGTTAGATCCCAAATTTTTAAAGTTGCTGCTTCCGAATACTCTAAAATATATTACCCACATTTTTAATAAAGCCCTTACAACCTCCTGCTAAGTGGAAATTTGGAAAATTTATCCCTATTCCGAAGGGAGGAGATGATTTTAGGCCAATTTCAATCTTGCCTTTCCTATCAAAAGCACTAGAACATCTAATGACGTTACAAATGACCAACTATGTGATAGGAAATTCACTCTTGAACGACAAGCAATCGGGCTTTAGGAAGAATAGGAGCTGTACCACCTCTTTAATAAAATCATTAATGACATTTGCACGCAAATAGACAACAGTATGGTAATCTTCTTAACCCTTCTTGACTAATCCAAAGCATTTGATACCGTAAATCATTCCATACTATGTACTAAATTAAAAAGACTAAATGTTTAGTGATACACAAAAAGAAAGTAAACACACTCAATTTAGAGAAACTGAGGCTAAATAATGAGCATATCGAATACGTAGAGCGGTTAACCAACTTAGGGATAACTATGACCGAAACACTACCTTGGAATGATCATGTAAACAAAACAGTTGGACAGCTTCATAGCTCGCTAAGGCATCTGTCTTTGACGCAGCATTTCCTTCCAGTTAAACTCAAGCTCCTAATTGCTAAGACTTACTTGACACCCTCATTATTCTATGGTATTGAAATCTTCGCGAACTGTGATGCTGTAAGCCTGAATAAAATTAAAGTAGCCTTTAATAGTATAGCGCGATTCATTTTTGACATTAGAAGTAGACAACCCATAACGGCGTACGCAAACAAGATATACAATTTGACCCTCAACTCCTGGATAAAACTGAGAACTTTAATTTTCTTGCACAGAATTATAACACGCAGAGAACCGAGTTATTTATATGAAAAATCACCTTCTCCACGTCGAGAAGAACAAATAATTTAGTCTGCATAAGATATAAACTAGCCAGCTCGGTAAGGCACTCTTTTATATACGCTGTTCGGCTGTGGAACGATCTTCCACATAACCTGAAGACAATTACCAGCGAGACGCACTTTAGACTTAAAAGTCAAGCACACTTGAAATGGTACTTCTAAATTCTCTTCAACACACACAACGAAACAACTTTAGAAATTATTAATTTAAGTAAACTATTAATATAAAATAAGAAATAATAATTAAAGCTAAGGCAAATTGTGAAACTCTTAAATGTAATTGTAATATTAAATGTCAATTTAAATAAATTAATCCTGTAATTAAATTAACAATTAACTGAATGAAATCGAAATGAATATGTAATGACTAGCGTAATAACTCAAAAGTAATCTCGCACTTGTAACGCTTGGATAAGTTAATAAATAAATAAATTTAATATCGATATGACATAAGAAAAAACAAGAAAGGAATGCTAAAGTCGAGCAGGCTCAACTCTTAAATACCCTGTACCACCCCACAAAAAAGTAATTAAATTAATTAACTAATTTAATTTAATTAATTAACTAAATTAATTTAATTAATTAACTAAATATTAACTAATTAAATATAAAATATTCCATGCATGCATACGACATTTACATTTACATCAGAATCGTGCCTTATGCAAGTTTCATTATGATAGAATGATCGGAAAGAAAGTTATAGCCATATAACCAGGCCCAATGCACACATACATACATATGTACAAGTACACAAATACGCATAAGGCACGATTCTGATGTAAATGTAAATGTCGTATGCATGCATGGAATATTTTATATTTAATTAGTTAATATTTAGTTAATTAATTAAATTAATTTAGTTAATTAATTTAATTAAATTAATTAATTAATTAAATTAATTTTTTGTGGGGTGGTACAGGGTATTTAAGAGTTGAGCCTGCTCGACTTTAGCATTCCTTTCTTGTTTTCAATTTAAGATACCGACTTAATCGAAGAACTTATAGCTTGATTTTAATATGAATTTTCTATTATTATTTTTACTAGAATCTCATATTATTATTATGAATTAAGAATATAGAATTAATATGAAAACATTAAAACAGATATTTTATTTTTTTATTTTTAACCAAGAAAATAGTGTTTTTAAAGCCGGCTTGTTTTTTAGCTTATTTTGCCTTGGATTTAGCTTTTTATACCCTGTACCCGAAGGGTGAAAGGGTATGGTAGTTTTGTGCCAATGTATGTAACAGGCAGAAGGAGGCGTGGCAGACCCCACAAAGTATATATATTCTTGATCAGGGTGACAAGCCGAGTCGATATAGCCATGTCCGTCTGTATGAGCGCAATGATCTCAGAAGGTACAAGAGCTAGAATTACCAAACTTGGTATCCAGGTTCCCCCAAGACCTAGGCAGGTCAAGTTTGTTTTTTTTTATTCCGATATATCCCCCCACTCCCCCGCTATTAGTGATTTACGTAACTCCCGAAGTTCTTTGAATTTCGAATTCAAATTTGGTAATTAGCGATTATGTGTCCGTATGCCGAATTTCATCATGATAGGTCAATTCTGAAGAAAGTTATAGCCATAAATAAAATCGCTGCTCATGCTCTGCTTGCAGCGCTGCCCGCATCTGTTGTTGTTGTTGCTGCTTTGGTTCAACTTTGTGCTGCATACATACAAGTACACGCATATAAATACACATAGACACGTATGTAAAACTGTACATAAACATGTCTTCTATGTATGTATTAAATACATTTTCTTAATTAATTAATTTTTTTTTATTAAATATTTTAATATTTTTAATATTTTTTTTTTAATTTTCTTTTTTGTGGAGAGTACAGGCTATTTTACTGTCGGGCTTGCTCGACTTTAGCGTTCTATCTTGTTTCCTTTTTGGTGGGAGGTAAAGGTTATTTAAGAGTTGAGCTTGCTCGACTTTAGCATTCTTTTCTTGTTTAAGCTTTATTTTTTTTGGCAATCTAGCTGTTTTTGCTAAAAAAATTATGACAGCACTGGGTTGCAGTCCGCTAATAAGAAGTGTGCTAGCTGTTCGGCAATGAAACGAATAAGAACTGTCGCATCTTTAATTTCGTTTTCAGATTTTACCTGCTACATTCTCATGAGAATTTAATACACAGATGGCAACCATCTTCTGTCGCATTGTATTGACTTTGTCAACAGTGTATGGTTTTCTAAAAATGCCTATAAAGCTAGGTACACACGATGCAAACAATTTGCAGCAAGTTGCTGCAATCAAATTTGCACGTATAAACACGAGTGCAACCATTTTGCTGCAAACAAAGAACTTGCAATAAAATTAATTGAATTGTACGAGAATTATTATGTTTTTTGGGATGTCTCGTCAGCAGACTATAAAAATAAGCATAAAAAGCAAAATGCTTATCGCGAAATTGCTGAAAAATTAGACAAAAGGGATGATGAAATAAAAACAAAAATTCATCATTTGCGCACTCAATTTTTGCAAGAGGTGCGCAGAGTGAAGCAAAACAAGAGAGCACGCTACAGTCGAGCAATCCTGACAGTGAAATACCCTGTACCCAGACCAGAATAATAAAAACTCCCTAATGCTTCACAAAAAAAAAAAAAAATACATCAATCCGAATAATAATATAATTTATTTTATTTCCTTTTTTATACATTATATTTGAAACATCTCTAATACTGACTGAAATTGCGTCATGATAACTATAACCGTATTGAACACTTTTGCAATGGGTCTGTTCTCTAAAACTTTTAAAGTGCCCCATCAATATGTGTATTAAGAGTAGTGGTAGGTGAATTCAAGTCTAGTAAAGAACTGAATTGCTGCCTTAATAAGAATTGATATGTCCTGTGTGTGTTATTACAAACTTTGGAAAATAGCATTAAGCAGACAGCGAAAACTTAAAATTTGCAACAAAAAAAATTTTAACAAGCAGCTTATTTGTCCGCTTCCCCCTCCCTCCCCCACCCCTTTAGACACCGTCCATCATGGACTGGCAAGCCGTGTCTAGCTCTAGGAAAACGAATGGCAGCAAACCGAAGAAGAACAAGATAGAACGCTACAGTCGAGCAAGCCCGACAGTAAAATAGCCTGTACTCTCCACAAAGAGGAAAAATTAAAAAAATTAAATTATTAAAAAAAATGAATGATTTAATTAATTAAAATAATTAATTAAATTAAATTAGAATACATGTTTATGTTCAGTTTAAACAGCATACATTTACATCACGTACCTATGCGTGTTTATATGCGTGTTTATATGCGTGTATGTATGCAGCACAAAGATGAACAAAAGCAGCAACAACAACAACACCTGCGGGCAGCGCTGCCGACAGAGGCAGCGCATGAGCAGCGATTTTACTTATGGCTATAACTTTCTTCAGAATTGACCTATCATGATGAAATTTGGCACACGGACACATTAGTACTAACTGGATGTACCTACCAAAATTGTATCAGAAAAAATAAACAAACTCGTTCTGCCTAGGGTTTATAGGAACCTTGATACCAATTTTGGTTATCCTAGCTCTTGTACTTACTGAGATCCTTGCGCTCATACAGACAGACGGACATGGCTATATCGACTCGTCTTCTCATCCTGATCAAGAATATATATACTTTGTGGGGTCTGCCACGCCTCCTTCTAGTATAGCCTTTCACCCTTTGGGTACAGGCTATAAAAGGAACTCCTTTCCCTGGGACTCCGACGACACACTTGAACCGAACGAGCCAAGGAGGAAACCGCCGCGCAAGCATTCCCGTGGAATAGACGAACCCAGTACGAGCAAGGCCGCTACCGAAGCTCAAGCGAAGTTGGTGACCAATCGATTCGCACCTTTATTATCGGATGAGGACGATGAGTATGATGAGGACGATGACCTGCCAGCCAATTCTCCTCTAAAGGAGAAAGAAAAGGAGAAACCTAACGCGATCAAGCCGCCACCGATCTATATCCCGGACGTGACCAACATCAAGGCCCTTGCCAGTAACATCACTACTGTGCTCGGCAAAGACGTGGAGTTCACCTTCAAGGCGACCAGCAACAACAACGTTCGCGTGATGACCCCGGACAAGGAGAGCTACTCCGCTCTCAAGAAGTTTTTGACGGAAATCAAT